>NC_057799.1:305867386-306167386 GCF_018294505.1 Triticum aestivum
GTTTCTTATACTGAAAAGTAATTCAGAATTTGTTTCTGTTTCAATTAGAGCCCTGATGCAGACAAGGATTGTGTGGTTGTACATGTCACTCGCTATGAGGCGGACGACCTGAATATACGCACTGGGAAAACAGAGTTCTTAGGCTGTTGGATCCTGGAAGCCATTTGCGGTTATACCAATGAAGAGTTGTATTCCAGCCTCACTGTTGTCAGGCGTGTTGTCAAGGGTGTACTGAAGCACAAGAAGTTCAAAGCTACTCCTTCGTTTGTGAGGCATACTGTTCTTGTCAAGCTTACGCAGGAAGATGACGTGTCATGCCTCCACAAACAAGTTTATCAGTGGCAAGGCCACAGGGTTGTCTTCATGAAGGTTCACAGGATTGAGCTGCTGCGGGACATCCTCGATGATGTTCATGGGAAGGTCCGTCTTGTGTCCAGCCCAAATTAGATCGAGGCATGAAATAGTTGCCCCAGCTAGTGTTTAATAGTAGTTTGGATTGTGTCTAATTATCCGAACCTTGCTTGTTATCGACCCCTCTAGGGCTAGTACTCTGTTTGAATCCGTCTATGGGAACTGCTGCTACTTTTGTGTGCCCGTGAATCATGTGAGAACCATCGTAATTGTTGCCGAAACAGATGCGTACTCACTAGTTTTTTCATGAATATGGCATGGTAAGACATAGTTGTCACGGTTTATCATACGAGCAGTGTGTGTTTTGATGAAATAGAGCACTCGTTCGAGAACCGTGCGCTGACGTATACATAAGTACTTGTAAACACTGTTGGTGCTACCCCACTTATAAGCAGTTGTGCAAAACACGGCACATTGGCTCAGCTCGCTTCAACACTAGGCTATCGACCAGCTAACAATCAACAATCTGTTGTCTGACATATAAGCAACTATGTATGTTGTTACAGTGGTTCATGCAGTTAATTGAGTAATAAATTCCAAACGTTCACATGCTAGTCCAGCGCTCATGTGGAACACTCACATTAAACTCGTCTTCATAAAAAACTTGAAAAGCATAAGTTAAGCAATTTTATACATCTCAATGATTCATAGAACATAAAAAACATATACTAGTTCACAGCAAAAGACAAAGTTGTGAGAAGGTTTACAAATCAGGAAAAAACAAGCAAGGCTTCTCTGAGCAAAGGGCCTCCCGCCAGGCTTAAATTTCCTGGAGTTCACTCTGGTTTTTTCGTGTTACCACCATCCAGGGTTAGGTTCTCTCATTCCAGAATAACCAATTATAATTGTGGTCTCAGCTGGAATGCTGAACTGAACCATGCAGTGTACTAACCAGCTGAAATGCTTGTGCATTCCACTAAATTTAAGCACCGCTATTTGCAGAAATAAGAAGACCACAATGCCTCTTGTCCGCGCACCTGTCCAAAAAACCGCCGTGCAGCCATGCCAGCTAGTCCTCGATCCATGGATGAACTGGTAGAAAGTGCATTCCGTACTAGGATGTAGTTGTTTTCGCTCGTCCCTGCACTGCAATCAGGAAGTAAAACGTACGAATCAGCTTCTTCTAGATTGCGTTGGTCATTCTACCTTAGTTACTACCAATGTAGGGATACCTTGAAGACGGGAGGTTAGACGACGGCAACGAGGGATAGCCATCTCATTTTGCGTAGTTGTACTAAAACTGAGGTGTGTGCTTTTGATTGCGCGGATAGAAACGATACGGAGACAGACATCGCGAACTGATATGGAGACATACATCCCTATTTGTGCAAATACGAAATACGGTTATTTAAACAGTGACAGATATTACTACTTTCCCCCGTTTCCTCTTAGAACCAAGTCCTAGATTCATGCTACAGCTTTCCCACTTTCTTCCCTGTTTGAACCAACGCTTTGAGTCGACTGTATGAACTAGCGTTACTTCTCATAATAGTAGAAGTCTAGGTGGCTTTGTAATAGCGGACGGAAGTAGAAAAGGATCCACACGAAGGGAGCGGGGGCAGTAGAGCAAGGCAGGTTTCGAAGGAGTATATACCTGAGGGTCGTCGGCATGTGGCAAAGACGGCGTCGGGAGGCCGCATCTTGGCCACAATACCGCAGGGAGGAAGAAGGGGTCGGAGGCCCTCCCGAGCCGGCGCTCTCTCGGAGAGAACGGCACGGCCGCCGAGCGGGACGCGTGGGCAGCCGTTGGTCTCCTCCCTCGCCGCCGACGACAATGTGAATGATGCACCTACACCCCTGCCCCGGTCGAGGTTGTCCGGCCGGATTTGTGACCAGCCGTGAGCTGAGAGAGAGTGTGGCCACCTATGTGTTGCTTAGATCTGGAGAGCATGAGAGAGTGAACGAGAGGAACCCTAGTAAAGCAAGCGCTTAGGCTCCTGCTTTTATATATAGTGGAGTGATTTTGTTGTACCAGCTTCAAAAAAATGCGCTCCTACGTGTACCCGCAAGTGGGTGTGAGAGAACTAGTGCGTGCGTGCACCGCTTCTCTTCGTGAGAGTACAATATACTATGCCCAAAGAACGTTCGCTGCAAGAGTAATAGTATAAGTGTGTGACGTGTGAGCTAAAATAAAATGTGCGCGCCGTCTTTTGTTTTTTAGAAGTTCTGAGGGTAGGGTGTGAAGAGCACATATGTGTGTGACATCTACCTGCAGATAGACGGTGGGTGCGACGTGCGAGTCTGCGAGAGGACTCGGGAGAGTCGTGACTCGTGAGGGTGCGTGTGCGTGAGAGAGAGGGGGGAACGTATCAATGCAATGCATGTGTCCGTAAATCATTATCCGACAAACGTTCGCCACAAGCCTTTTCCTGACGAACGCCGTAAGAACCGTTAGATCGGCATCCGACAGTGTCAGTTTTGCCATGTCATTTAACAGAACAGCCACTCCTCCTACACACAAATCTTCCACGTGAGTGTTAGCAACTGCCGTATGCTCCCTCTGTTCCGAAATGCAGTGCATATAGCTTTATTGAAAATTCGAACCTCGCAAACTTTTACCGAGTTTTCGTGTACCAAATTGCACATGTAGAATACCATGTATATATCATTTCATTCATCTTCGAGAGGTAACTATAAAGATGGGTGAGGAGTCTACAAAGAAAGACCATCATATCACCCATAGCAATTTCAAGCACCCTTTAGTGTCAAGGAATATCATAGGAACTCTATATGATATGATTTTTATAGGATTTTTTCCTTTAGAGCCAATTGTTTCATAGGAATAGATTCATATACTCCACATTTCAAAGGAAATAAACATGATATCATTTCTATAGCTTTAGAGCCACTTGGTTCATATGAATGGATTCCTATACTCCCTTAATTTCAAAGGAAAATAAACATTAGCGTACATTCGATAGAAAAGTTCCTATGATATGAACCAAATTACATCTCTTTTCTAATCCCTCCCCATAGGAATTGAGATACATGTCATCTCTAGATTCAATAGAAAAGTTCCTATGATGTGAACCAAATGACATCTCTTTTCCAATCCCTACTCATAGGAATTGAGATGCTCCATGTCATTTCTTTCCCTACAACTTCCATGTATACATCTTCTATTCCTAAATAGATAGTACAACCCACTAGTAGCTTTTTTCCAAAACATGCAACTATGGCACAAGAACTATATAGTGTGCCAATAACTTTGAAAGATGGTCGCTGGATGAAGCTAACCCGACAGTGCAGAGATAGGCAAATCCGAGCACTACTGGCCGTTGGATATCATCAACATTCCACTAGATCTGCCACATGTACAATTTAGAAGACTCCATGGTTGAACTTAAGCATAATGCACAAACCTCAAAACACAAGCACTTCTCCTTTGTTCTAGAATCTTCTGTATCATAATTGATTATTTTTTTCTAAATGAATTGCCATTATTTGTTTTTTACTTTATGATTTACAATGCACAACCCCATGAATCTTAACATTTTTATAAAACTAATTGATTTTGAATGAGATGAACTATAAGAACTAAACGAACATCTACATCATGCATATATGACTCAAAGCTTTACATGCTATAGTCTGTATTTATTCATAATTTGGTTTCGAAATCTCATGCGTTCAATACATGTGTACCTTACTAGTTTTGAGTAGAGTAGCAAATTTCACGCGGCCCCGGGTATATCAAAATGCAGGGCCCATGCATCATTGCCTTTTGGTCGAACCTACGTCCACAATTTTTTGTACGTACTATATCTCCACTGGTCCCCGAACCCAAAATGCTGCCTCGTTCCCGTAAAACCAAGCGGCCCACACATATTTAAGGCGTCGACTCGAACCCGTTTACTACAACGTGGCCCCGCACGCCGTAGTACTCCTACAAACCCTACCACCGCACTCATCATCGGTTTTCTTCAAGAGGACGAGGGAGAAGCTGATTTGTAGTGGAGGCGCTTTAAAAAAAAGGATCTGTAGTGGAGACCCCTACCCTAGGGTGCCCTAGGTAGCTGTCGCATGCATCATTGTTTTCTCTTTTCTTTATGCTCTTGCGCCCTAGAGTGAAATGATGGTTGCTTCGTCCGTCCACCTTAATGCGGGAAAGGTGGGGCTTTGTGATTTGACACCTCATCGCTCATTTTCTACTACTACGGCGCTACGACCGGGGTGCCTCCAATTCCAACCGCTGCTCCGAACTGTAATTTGGTGCATCGGACATGGAACAAGATGGTGGATGAGCCACATGTCGGACAAAGGGGTCCTGTTAAGTGTGTCGCCATTTCGTGTGCGGACTGACCCTGCTTGAGTTGCTACGCCAACACGACAGGAGCAGCCTACCACTTGGTTTTGCTCCTTGGTGAATCCCGACTATATTGATCTAAAAAGATACGTGCTGAACTACCCTCTCCGTCTCGGTTTTTTTATTTTTAGGAGTCTCAGTTTATAGGGCATGCACGTAGTTCTAGGTCATCCATTTGACTAACTAAATATGAGTTACTATGTCACAAAAAGTATATCATTGGATTCTTAAGCGGATGTAGTTGTATTTAAAAGTCAAGGGCGGGGCTTTTCCTGCGCGGTAGGCGGGGCAGTTCCGCCTAGTCGGTTCGACAGAGATGCGAGAAGACGAGGGAGTAGGCTGCTGCAAACGTAGGGCTGTGTGATTTGACAGCGAGTTACTGCTGGACAGGTGGGGCCCCGTGATTTGACTTGCCATTATCATTTTAACTGCGGCGCTACGACCGGCGTGAGTCTCCCGATTCCTGACCACCTCCATATAGGTGCCTCTCCCAATGCTCCACCATGTAGTAGAGGCTGGCTCTTGCATGAGAGCCCACTTCTCCACTTTTTCCTTGCCTCTCTTTCCTCCACATATGCAAAAATGCCATGTAAAGCGCACTATTGTACTTACTTTTACTTGCTCCTACAGGTGCTTAAGCTTGCCACATAGGCATAAAGTCTGCTGTGGCAAGTTAATCAAGAAGAGAGAGACTAGTTTCGTGACCCAAGGAAGAAACGGTGCTAAGCGCGTGTACCTAGGTGAAAAGACAATTTTGAGTCTATAGCTAATTAAATGAAGCAAACTTAGCAACACCATTTCATGGGAAGAGGTCACTCCTTGGCAAATGCAATAAATACTAGTACTCCCTGTGTCCCATGATATAAGAACGTTTTTGACACTACACTAGTGTCAAAAACGTTCTTATATTATGGGATGGAGGGAGTACGAAGAAAGAGATAGAGAGGAGTAAAAGAACACTTATAGCCAACCTTGTTGTAGTATGAGTGACTAAGTGATGACTATGTATGACATGCCAACATCAGATAGCCTAACACACCGTGTTAAATCTCCAAGGGCGCGACCGCGTGAGCGACGTGACGGTCGTGGTAGGCGCAACCATGATATGGGCTGCTGGCAGCCCTTGGATTTGAGATCAAACGGTCGCATGCTAAGTTGCTCAAAATTTTCAAAATAACCCTCCAGGATAGGATATTCACCCATAGGTCTAGAATCACGCCATGCAACCGTTCGATCTCAGATCCAAGGGATCTCGGAAGCCCGTATCATGGGAGAATGGAAAGCCACTACCCTGCCATTCGCACGCTGGCAGTTCGCTCCTACTCGTCCCCGCACATCCTTCAATACTACGGCGGTTCGCTCCTAGTCGTCCTGTCCATTCACATTACGGCAGTTCCACTAATCCTAACCCTCCTCCTAAATCCATGGCGTCCCAAATCTCCACGATCGGCGGTGAGTACAAGGTTAGAACCATCACCGGCGATGAGTTCGACGTCATCTACACCCGTTCTTCCGCGACGGTGAAAGGATGCCTTTCTCGCTTCAGACGCGTGTTCGAAAACTCAGATGATGAGTGGGTCGCTAGGCTAGATGTTGAGTACACCACAGTCCTGGGACGAGAGAAGGATCTAAAGGACGAAGAGAGGAAGAAGCCCGCCATGATCCAGGTTTGCGTACATAACGTTTGCTTGGTCTACCACATATGCCATGCCGATGTTGAGTGCCAGGATTTTAAGAACTTCCTCAAGGACAAAACAGTGAAATTCATTACTATAGACTTTAAGAACGACAAAGAAGTCCTGGGTCGGATAGGCCTCGTTGTAGGCAACCCCTTCGACCTCCAGAAGAATCGGCCGGTGCCCTCTCGTCAGCCTTCAATGCTGACCCTGGCAGGAGCCATGGTTCATTCTTCGTACCGTAAACTGGAGAAACCTCATTACACGTTTCATCGTCATGCATGGCAGCGGAATGTACTAGATATAGACCACATCCACTACGCTGCAATGGATGGCTACCTTTGTTTCAATATCTACAAGGGTTGGATGAAGAGCAACAGCCAAGTGTGCGGTTCAAGCAAAGAAGTATCGGCCAAGAGGAAGAGGGACAAGGACGAAGTCGAGGACGTGGACGAGGACTCTGAGTAAGGTGGCAGTGTCATTGCTCATGGTGGTTCTAAACTTCTAATGAAGTGTCTACCGGATTGGTTGCATAGTTTAATTTCAGGTGTGCTTAGTTTAATTTGAGGGGTGTGTTGTGCTGATCCCCCAGCAGAACTATGTTATGTTTCTTCTCGTTACTTTAACTCTTCAGTATGTACATACTACTAGTATTTCTTTAATAGAATTTAGCACCCCAATTAAGCACGTACTAGCTTTATTAATAGTACTATATGCTTAATTTGGCGACGAGCGCTCTCTATATGCACCACCTTTTTTTTAATTTCAATTTTTGCTCCATGGCGCAATCCATCGATAGTACTACTGTACAAAAGTATACATTTTTTAAAAGGCTAGAGTACTGTTCATCACATATATAGCCAGTTAAATTCTCAACCTAGAACGACGTGCATGCCATGTAGTAAACCGATACGGAGGAAGTATAGTAAAAATGAGGTGATTTTACCGAGCGATCGGCGGGGGAGCATGACCTGTCATGCGGTCCCACATGTCATGATGTACCAAGGCGATGCGCGTGTCCCTCTTGAGGCAGAAGCAATACTACGTGGTTTGAGATGATGGCGAACCGAAGTGTGAAATAATGGTTGCTTCGTCCGTCTGGGAAGGTGCGGCATTGTGATTTGACGTGTCATTGCTCATTACTACTACTGGGCCGGTACGAGTGGGGTGCGTCCCCCCTGCTGTTCTGCACTGTTATTTGGTGCTTGACACGTCGACCCGGTTGCTATATGTCCCACATGTCGGCGACAGGAAGTACAGAATTCATGAAAGGGAGCGTCGACGGAGGAGTATACTACAGAATTCATGAAAGGGAGCGACTTAGTTTTGGAAAAATCTGTTTTTACGGAGTACGTACCCACTAGGGTTTATAGGGCTCATCTAAAAAACATTCGTTTTTCTGTTTGATAAGTCTCAATTCTACTATACTAGTAGTAGTACCATTACATGTTGGATTTCGAGGTGCGTTAGATCACCCGACGCAAGCAGTGTCAAGAGGAAACTAACCAATGCATGTACAAGTTCATGGAAATTTAGTGGTCATTCATGCATTCGTTCTAATTAATGCCTCGATAAACATAACTTCTTGAGAAAAACAAGCATACTACTTACTTGTGCAAACTACGAAATTAATTCGACCACTCACCGTCTACCTTGGTTGGAGAGATTTTGAAATTGAGCCATAAACTGGAAAGGAGGGAGTAGTAACTTTTGTCTCGATTACTATTTGTGGCCTTGTATAGATGCAAAATGTATTTTTTTATAGTGGCCTTGTATAAGTAAATGGAGGGAGTACTAACCAAAGTACGTAGTAGGGACGAGGAGTAAACAGAGGGAGTAGTAAAATTTTCTCCTCATGCTGCGAGCCACCGCACGCGTGGGCGAGGGAGCGGGCGTAAAGGCGTACAGTAGTAGTAGTAGTACTACTACTAATACTACTACTCGTAAGCAAGCTTCACCTCATCCTGCGAGCCACCGCGCCCGTGGGCGGGGGAGACGGCGTACTAAGCAAGCTTCTCCTCGTTCTGCGAGTTGACGGGACACATCAAAAGTACTCCAGTGTATAGAGCCTTGCCTCTAAGGCAGGCCCCACATGGTCTGCCTCTTTTTTTAATTTAACATAATGCGTCAAGTCGCAATTTGTTTGTTCACCCGTGGTAGACGATCCTCCCTCCACCAAGTGGACAACCAGTACACGTGCCAAATTACCACGTGGGCTGCCTTTTTTGTACAGAAATGAGCTCCACCGTGTACCCGCGCGGGTGTGGTTGGGAAAGATACGGGAGTACGTGCGTCGTGCGTGCACCTCTTCTCTTCGTGCACGTCCCCCACCTACGTGGGTGTGTGTGAGAGAGATACAAACCTAGACATAATGCACCATCCATCCCCATGCCTCCGCCCAGTCCGACCACCAGTCACCACCACGCCCCACTCCTCCTCACCTTATCTCTCCCTCCATTTTTATATACAAGGGGCCACTATCAAAATTACAATTTGCAGATATACAAGGCCACTAACACTAATCGATGCAATATTAATGGTGTTTGCCTCGTGGTACTAGCAAAGGAGGACATTAATTATCCCTTGCATGCATGCGGGAGTTTGTAAAAAAATGCATCTTGATGTTCCGTGCAATGCACGGGCATCTTGCTAGTCCATGAAAACAACACAGGGCAAAATTCCACGGCGAACGAGGGATTTGAATCTATTGGGAGGGGCTGTTTGGATCTTGCCCAGGGTAGCCAAAATATTGGCTACCCTTTTGTCCACTGGTGCCTTTGCCACCGATGAACGAGGAATGGCTCGGGTGCTCATGTTGTCATGCATCCTCCAGCGTGCACGTTGGAGACGAGCTCGCACGAGCTGTGTTTTTTTGTCCCACAACGCCGCCCGAGCCGCCCGCAGACCGACCGGCGACTCGCAAATTACGCCATCCAACCGTAGCCGCACACATTATGACAGCAACTCAACCAACCGGACGAAATTCACGCAAACACGTAGACAAACTGATATTTCATATAAACAACGACGAAAATCATATAAAATACCGGATTTTCATACAAACATGATGGATTTCATTACATTCAAATGAACTACGCGGTGCTAGTTCTGGACAGCACAGGTATATAATACCTGGCCTAAATGGTCGCCCGCCGATCGATTTGTGTTCCTCATGTCCGGCAGCACGATCACCGTACTGCCGGGAGCCCCAGAGGTATATGCTTCAGCGCAAAGGACGGCTCGCTTCCAACTGCCCAACTGATATCATTGGCTGGTGCCGAAGATGATGGTGGCCGGCACCGGTTCGAGTTCATCACCGACCACTACTTCGCCATGGCCAGCACCGGCTCGAGTTCATCCTAACATTCCCCTCTTCCGTGGAGCCCATGCGGCGTCGACGGAGGTCCTCGCAACAAAAGGATCCAGCAAGACACCTGTTGTGTACGCCGGCGTCGCCTCCGCGGTGGCCTTCATGGGACCTAAGCGGCGGCGGCCTCCCGTGTTCTACTTCTCCTCGATGATGGTGGCGGACGTGGAGGCGCTGGCCACCGACTCATCGCTCTCCATGCACCTGGCTTCTGTCGCTTCTTCCATGGCGCGGCCGTCGGCATGGGAGTCTCGGCCGCAGAAACGGGAGATGCAGTACGAGGCGGCAGCGCGGACGGCAGCAACGACGCCCGTGCGCTGCTCCTCGTCGAGCTGGCCTGGAGCGGCGAGTTCCTGAAGCGCGCGCCAGCTTGGACGGCAACTAGCTCCGTTAGGCAAGGGGAGGGAGGTGGATCAGCAAGCTGCATAGCTCGTATCCGGCGGGCTACCCAGCCGGCTTGGATGCGGAATAACTACTCTTCGTAAGCCATTGTAAGAGTGGACAAAATGGTGGAGGAGATAGGGGAGTGGCGGAGGTGTGCGATTCTTGGCCGGCGTTTGGCCTCGTTTAAATAGGAGATTAAACAGATGGCGGACAGGAGGAGCTCGGCCGGTGTTGCATTTAACACCAGCCCGGTCATGAACGTACGTGTGTCCAGAGTGGGTTTCTCGGTTTCCACACGAGCGGGTTTCATGGAGGCGTTTGAATGTGGCACGGAGGCGTGTTTAGCCGGGCGTGCAGCGAGTGGCGCCCTCGACTCTGACCTAAGACACCGCACCGTTCTTCCACTGACGTGTGGGCTCTTTGGGTGCATGGCCTGGATGTCAGTGACCCAACGCAGGCAGCGCACAGCAGAGGAACCTTTGGTGGGCCAAGGCGGTCAGAAGCGGGCATTTAATAAACTGATGATTGTTCATTGAGTGTGACGTCATCTTTTTCATGTAGATAAGCCTACTATGTTTATAGCCCGTGCGATACGTTGTGATTCATAAAGACCGCTGCAAACATCAATGTTCTTCTTATCACAGATAAGATTGATTAATACCCGTAACAATCCATGTCCTTGACAAAGGGTGCATGCACGTATAGGTTGACCGTGTGTCTTGCGTCGTGTGTTGTGTGCATGCAGGCGTGCGAGTGTTGCATGCGTGCAAGTGTACCTTTCAGTGTTGCATGCATGGTTGCATACGTGCGTGTGTTCGTGAGTGCATGTGCACGTGTCAGTGTTGCACGCCAGCATGCGTGCGTGTGTACGTGTCAGTGTTGGACGCCTGCATGCATGCGTGTCTTGCGTGCGTGCATGTGTACGTTATGTGTACGTGTCAGTGTTGCACACCTGCATGCATGCGTGTCTTGCATGCGGGGTGAGGCTACACGTCAGTCGAGTGACTTTTTCATCTCTGGTCATTAGATTTTCCAGCCGTTGGATACGAAATCAAGGGCCTCCAGTTTATCATCAAACTCCACCCCCCCCCCCTGAGCCGCCAGCCCCCGCCGCCCGCGGCCGGCCCGCGCTGCCACGCCGGCCTGCCCTCCCCGAAACTACTCCCCACCACCGGTCCGCCGCCGCATCGGCCATCCCTCTAGCAACCCCCCCCACACACACCGAGCTTTTTCTCCGGCGATCCCCACCCCACCGCCCAATGAATGCCCCCCTCCAACCACCGGTGACTGCCAACCAGAGGTCTCATGACTTCGAATACCCACCGACCACTAATTTATTACCATTTATGTCCTTCATATACACGCTAACGGGTGGGCCCTATGGTAATGCGCGCTGCTGAGTGTGGACCGTTTGACTGGTCAATTGATCGTGTTATGAACAAATTATGGAGTCGTATGGTGAGCTAGTGACCGTATGCATGATCACCCTAAAATCTACTCCTATTTTATTAACACAGTACAGACTCAAACTACCATTTCTTTATTTCATATACGGGCTGATAGGTGGGCCCCATGGTTACGCGCCCCGATGGTGCAACACTATTTGCGCCACGTGGAACGTTTGACTGGTCAATTGATTGTGTCATCAACAAAATACAGAGTTGTACGGGTGAGCCAGTGACCGTATAATCATGACATGTATTTGTTTAACACAGTACAGACGCAAGGGCTCATATATACGCGCAAGCACTCACCGCTATAAGCGCACACACGCGAACCCTACCCCTATGAGCACCTTCGAGAGAGTGGGCCAGCATATATGATCTTGAGATTTTAGGAAGTCGCCATAGGTGCCTCGTAGTCGAGTGGAACGTCTCCTCCCACTGAACGTGCATCACCGGAAAATACTGAAATTAACACAACATAAATGCGAGCACCGGGACTTTAACCTTGGTGGGCTCGAGAAATCACTGTCCTCCTAACCATCCAACCACATGTTGGTTAGCACAACAAAATGTATGTGGTGACCATGATGAGATTATTCTGAAGTCCCGTGACCATATCGTGCTTTCGCTTCAAATACAATGACCGTAAGTGTCGTCAACAAAATACGGAGCACGCATCAAATGCAAAGTCCGTCAGTGTTGTCAACAAAATATGGAGACGTATCGTGAGCTAGATACCGTTGTACTATTGTATATGCTTATTTTCTTAGTGGCCGATTGCGTGTGTGATGTGGTGGGCACATCATTTCTAGTTGTGGTGGGTCAACATGAAGACTCATGGGTCGGTTCCATCATGCGCCACATATAGGTTGGACCGAGATGTGTTATATGAAGACCCATGTGGAGGACTCAGCGTACAACACGAAGCTACCAGAGTCGCGGAGGACTCTATCCCCATTGGTGATAAGCCGACTATATATGATTTGTAACCCTAGGCCCTTAGTATGTTATACAAGCTTGGGGGCTAGTTCATCGATAGTATACACACATGCACAATGCCTGGTATTCACGTGTACTTTCTACACACCCCTATCACTAATATACAGTACCAAGAGTAGGCTCTTTCTCCAACTGCAAGGGTCCGATTCGAACTAGGGTAAAACTTTGCCTCGTATTACCATCCAGCCTAACAGCCAGGGATATCCTACCGAATGATATGATGAAATCATATCTGCCAACTACTAAGATAGAGGTGTCGGGGGGGATGTGTGCGAGAGAGGCCTAAAGATAATGTGCGTGCGGGAGACACGTAGACACATATATGTGCGTATAGAGGGCTAGTAGAACCGTGCATGTGTATATATGCATGCGAGAGAAATAGTGTTTTACAACTGAGATTAGTGGAAAGAGTGGTACATAGTAGTCAGAAAGAGAGAAAGAGAAACAGAGAGAGCATGTGCGTGAGACACCTCGACACCATGAGAGAGATTGTGGGAATGTGTGAAAGAGAAATGCCGATGCATATAAAGTGTGTGCACTTATGCGTTATTTAGAGAGATATATAACGCATTTGTGAGAACGGGGCGAGGCATAGTGCATCTACGTGTAAAAGGCGATTCTACGCATTAAATTAAAATATAAATGGCATTATTATTTTTGGATGAGATCATGAATTTTGCAAATTGCGTATGGACGAAAATCGGTCTATCAGACGCCCATACTCTATTGAATTCTAGCATGTGCATGTGTTTATTTCATATCATCGATCCATAGAGTGAGAGCGGTTTGAAATACAGACAATGGATGCGTTTGGAATTCATATATAAACATTAATTAGTGCACTCCATGTTGTTAGTGTGAAGCAGTTTACACATTTGTCACATGCATGGATACATTCCAAATTGCTAGCTACGAAATAGAATACATGTCGAATTCAACATAAAGGGGGTTTCAAAGATTCAAATTCATAGGAAGTGCATTCATCTATTTGAACCCGAGATAATGGCATTTGTAAATCAGATGTAAAAGGGGCATCAATCTTTGTTGTGAGTTTGAACATGCTATATATATTCATACGAATATCTAACTTTTTATTTTTTGCAACCAAGGAGATTATATCTGGAACCATGCATGAACTGAGGTAAGTTGCATATTTTTTAATATATACTCGTGTACAATGTATATTCAAATGTACCCCCTCCATTCCAAAATAATCTTAGCTTTAGGATTTTCAAGAGTAAAGATTTGTGAAGTTTGACAAATCCTGAAAGTTCAATTCAAGAGAACCGAAAACGTTAATGCTTCTGCTCCCAAATATTGAACGAAGCACCAAATAGGCCTATGGTCACCCGAAACCGCGCGAGACTAATGTTTGGTGGTAGGAAATTACTGTCCTGACTCTGGCCCGTGTAACCTATCGGCCCGATGTCCAAAGGTCTAAACCGGGGTAGGTTTGTAACTTCACCAAGACGCCAGTCTCAACCGCCTCCGAGAAGCATTCAAACACCGTGGGCGCCTAAACCCATGCGCTCGGCCGAAATCTATCCCGCCCACATTTGGGACACCTGACATGGCTGTCCTACCCCCAACCCGCAATATGTCCGAAATTTTAGATGGGGGCAAAGTTTGTAACTTTCCCTAAATTTCAAACAAGCACGTCTCAAACCGAGACATTGTTCCCCCTTAGTTCCCTGCCTCCCTCTGTTTCCCCATTCATACTCCGTGGGCGCGAAAACACCCTCTCCACCAGCCGCGAAACCCCATCCTCCTCCGTCCTCCACCCCATAGCGGCCAATCCACCGCCGCCCTCCTCCATCACGCCGGAGCCGGCACCCCGACGTCGTCGTCCAACGCAACCGCAACCGCAACACCCTCAAGGACTTAGCAGCTGAAGCCGAGCCAGAGCTGCCTCCACGACGCCGACGCCGACGTGCGCCGTACCAGAACCACTCCGACCATGCCGTCCTGCGCCTCACTGCTGCGGTTCCACTGTCACAACAGTCCACCGCACCGGAGCTGTTCCCGCTACGCCGTCATTCGCCGCCTCGGATGTTCTTCCCCGCCGCCGACAGACGGCCACCGCACCACACTCAACAACTTGGCCATGGGTTCGTCCAAGGCTTCACCATCCTCCACAACTTCTGGTTTCCAGCGAACAACAAGAAGATCGTCAGAAAAACAGAAGGAGGACACAGCACTGCCAGCAGAAAGAGGTACTCCTCTTCCCTTATTCGTGCAAATCTTACGTCTCCGCTCACACCGTATTCATCCCACGAAAGAAACTAGTTGAGCGCTTCTTACTGCATCTTCTTCGTGATACTAAATGCACAAGGTTTCCTCCCTTTTACTATTTCACCTTTTGCTAGAGGTCAGTAGCCCGCCTGGATTTCAATTCAGGGTCAGTCGAACCGCAATTAAAAGAAGCAGCACCCCTTAGGCGCGCGGAGCACCTAGTCCGCCTGTTCCCCGAGGAAGCGGCGCATCGGTGTCTATCATAGGGGTGTGGGGCGCAGGAGCCGCTTGCGCCTGATCTGGAGGTCGGCGGGGCTTGAATGGATGGCCGGGGGGCAGTACCAAGCACGGCGGTGCGGTGAGGTCGAGGGGAGGGCGCAGGCAGGGGAGGAATACTGGGCCGATGGTCGCTGGCGTTTCGAGGAAGATCGTCAACACTGACTGGCTGGAGGTAGATGAAGGCGATCTGCCCGTTCTTTGTACATTAGACAGTGCAGAAAAATGGAGTGACCTATTTGCTTTCAGTCGACTGTTGTTTCATAGAATCCTGTAGTAATTTAGTGTGCCATGCATGTTGTAGAGCTATCATATGTCTCCCGTCATTTATTTCTCACCGACCTGCTATCTGCTACCTTTACACTGTACTAATTGTGCACACACTTCACCCATACTCACACTATTGTTTTTTTATGCATTGGTATTTCAGACTCTGACGCAGTGTTGATGAATGCAGAAAACAAAAGACAGAAGTCGCTCCAGTGTAATACAAAGATAAGCACTAAGCATTTCAGCGCTCTAATGGGTGCAGTGTCAGCAGTTGGAGACAATAAACGTAGCTCTGCAGTGGATGATCTCAATTGCCACACACAACCATCCCAGTTGCTTGCTTTAACTTCGCGCTGTTAAATGTGGTTGCATGTTGCATATGGTGTCTAGCTTGTATTGCTTCCAATTTGGTTAAATTGCATCTGCTTACTTTACACACCTTTCATAATGACATGCCTTCCTATTTTTGATACATACTACATATGTCTATTAACCATGTTCGTACATCAAACTAATGCTCTTTTGTATCCCTCGTCAATCACTTATGATGAGACAGTCACCCAGGTGGGTTACTGTGAGACGCCCTACTCGTTTAAAGAGTGCAGTGTCATCCTCCCCACATGATTCTCAAGAAACAGCAAGGCTAAATGAAGATAGTCAACGTAGCTCCCTAGTTGATCACCGCAATTCCCCCACACCACCATCGCAGGTTCTTGCTTTTACTTGGCAGTGTGATATGCGGTTGCATGTTGCATATGGTGTCTACCTTGTAATGCTTCTAATTAGGTTAAATTGCATCTTCTTAGTTAACACACTATACCTATGAATATGACACGCCTTCCTGTTTTTGGTACATACTATGTCTTTCTATTAACCATGTTCTTACATCAAACTACTTTTCTTGTGTATCCCTCATCAATGCTCCTAATTTGTTAAATTGCGTCCCCTTAGCTTACACATTATACATATGAATATGACACGCCTTCCTGTTTTTGGTACATACTACATCTGCCTATCTCACCATGTTCTTACATCAAACTACTGTTCTTGTGTATCCTGCATCTATCACTTGTGATGAGACAGTCACACGCGTGGGGTAATATGAGACGCAATACTCTTATAAAGAATGCAATTTCATCCTCTCCACATGATCCTCAAGAAATAGCAAGCCTAAATGAAGATATTGAACGTAGCTCTATACCTGAAGACCGCACTTCCCCTACACCACCATCACAGGTGCTTGCTCTAACTTCGCAGTGTGATATGTGGTTGCATGTTGCATACGGTGTCTAGCTTGTAATGCTTCTAATTAGGGTAAATTGCATCTGCTTAGTTTACACACTATACCTGTGAATATGACATGCCTTCCTATTTTTGGTACACACTACATCTATGTGTTAACCTTGTTCTTACATGAAACTACCTCTCTTCTATATCCTGCATCAATCACTTACGATGAGTCACCTTTATTCGTTGCATATTGCATATTATTTCTAGCCTGTTGCCATGTATTGCTTCTAATTTGGTCAAATACATTTGTTAGGGCACCCTTTTAATTTGGCAGAGTGATATTGGTTTCATCTTTCATATGGTTTCTAGCTTGCATCAATTCTAACAAGTTCAAGCACCTTGTGCTTAGTTTACACTTTATACATCATACATGTCAATATGTCACGCCGTCCTGTTTTTCATACATATTCCATCCTCCTATCATGCGGCTGCCTTACATGAAAGTAGTGTTCGTCAGTATCATGCATCAATGAGTTCTGAAGAGCAAATTTTATTCCTTTTTCTTGTGGGTTTGACTTGACAAGGCAAAATCAAGAAAGAGGAAGGAAAAGAGTAAGGAAGGCGATGATGGTGGTCCTCTGCAGCAACGTAAACGGAGCATCTGTACCGATTCTCCTTGTACTGATAGTGCATTACAAGGTCCAAGTCTCCGCTCCCCTACTCCACCATCCAAGGTGCTTGCTCTAACTTGGCAGTGTGATATCTGGTTGCATGTTGCATATGGTGTCTAGCTCGTATTGCTCCTAATTAGTGTAAACTGCATCTGCTTAGCTTACACATGATACATGTGAATATGACACGCTTTCCTGTTTTTGGTACATACTATATCTGTCTATCACACCATGTTCTTACATGAAACTACTCTTCTTGTGTATCCTGCATCAGTCACTTATGATGGGACACCTTTAAGTTGGCAGTGTGATATTGGTTTGCGTCTTGAATATGATTTCTAGCATGTATTGCTTCTAGTTTGATGAACGCCACCTATGACGAGACAGTTTTAACTTGGCAGAGTGATATTGATTGCACCTTCCATATGGTGTCTTGCAGTGTTTCTAATTTGTTGAAGTGCCTTCTGCTTAGTTACCACATCATAGGTGTGAATATGTCAAGCCGTCCATTTTTTCGTACATATTCCATCCTCGTATCATGACTTTGCCTTTCATCAGAGTAGTGTTCGTCAGTATCATGCATGAATGAGTTCTGAAGAGCGAATGATATTCCTTTTTCTTGTCGGTATGACCTCACAATGCAAAATCAATAAAGCTGAAGGAAATTGGCAAGGCATTGGATGATGGTGGTCCTTCCGAGCAACTGAAACGGAGGTTCTCTACAGATTCTACTCCGCCATCCTCCCAACAAGATTCGCAAGACAACGCAAGGCTAGACAGTCAACGTAGCTGTGTAGATGATGAGCACATCTCCCTACTCCACCATCACAGGTGCTTGCTCTAACTTGGCACTATTATATGTGGTTGCATGTTGCGTATGATGTCTAGCTTGTATTGCTTCTAACTTTGTTGAATTGCATCTGCTTACTTTACACATAATGCCTGTGAATATGACATGTGTTCCTGTTTCTACATCAGACTACTATTCTTGCATATCCCGCATCAGTCACTTATGATAAGGCACCTTTAAGTCGCCACTGTGATATTGGTTGTGTCTTGCATATGATTTCTAGCATGTACTGCTTCTAATTTGTTGAAACGCCATACAGTTTGAACTTGGCAGAGTGATATTGGTTGCATCTTTCATATGGTGTCTAGCTTGCAGTGCTTCTAATTTGTTGAAATGCCTTCTGCTTAGTTACCACATCATAGGTGTGAATATGTCACACCATCCTGTTTTTCATACATATTCCATCCTCGCATCATGTGTTTGCCTTTCATCCGAGTAGTGTTCGTCAGTATCATGCATGAATGAGTTCTGAAGAGCGAATTTTATTCCTTTTTCTTATCGGTTTGACTTCACAATGCAAAATCATTACAGCTGAAGGAAATTAGTCCGGCAGTGGATGATGGTGGTCCTTCGGAGCAACTCAAACAGGGGGTCTCTACAGATTCTACTCCGCCATCCTCCCAACAAGATTCGCAAGACAACACAAGGCTGGACAGTCAACGTAGCTGTGTAGATGATGAGCACATCTCCCCTACTCCACCATCACAGGTGCTTGCTCTAACTTGACACTATTATATGTGGTTGCATGTTGCGTATGATGTCTAGCTTGTATTGCTTCTAACTTGAATTGCATCTGCTTACTTTACACATAATGCCTGTGAATATGACACGTGTTCCTGTTTCTAGAACATACGTGTACATGATGAGCACATCTCCCCTACTCCACCATCACAGGTGCTTGCTCTTACTTGGAACTGTTATACGTGGTTGCGTTTTCCGTATGATGTCTAGTTTGTATTGCTTCTGATTATGTTGAATTGCATCTGCGTAGCTTACAACTTATACCTGCAACGATCACTTACCCATAAGACACATTTAACTTGGGACTGTGATGTAGGTTGCATCTTGCATTGTCTTCTAGCTTGTACTGCTTCTAATTTCTTGAAATGGCACTTACGACGAGACACTTTTTACCTGATAGAGTGATATTGGTTGCATGTTCATATGGTGCCTAGCTTTCATTTCTTCTAATTTTGTTGAAATGCCTTCCGCTTACTGTTTTTTCATACATATTCCATCCTCCTATCGTACGTGTGAATATGAAACGCTGTCTTTTTTGTATATATTCCATCCTCCTATCCTGCGCTTGCCTTACATCAAAGTAGTGTTCGTCTGTATCATGCATCAACCAGTTATGCAGAGCTAATTTTATTCATCTTCTTGTGGTTTTGACTTCATAAGGCAATATCAGAAAATAGGAAGGAAAAGAGTAAGTTAGGGGATGTTGGTGGTCCTCCGCACCGACGCAAACAGAGACTCTCTAGATTTGCCACTGCTACTGCTAATGAAGTTGAAGTCCCAAGTCTACATGATGAGTTCATCTCCCGTACTCCACCATCGCAGGTGCTTGCTCTAAGTTGACAGTGTGATAATTGGTTTCATGTTGCATATGTTGTCTAGCCTGTATTTCTTCTATTTTGATTAAATTGCACCTGCTGAGTTTATACGTTATACATGTGCATATGACATGGCTTTCTGTGTCTAGAATACACTGCATCTATCTATCATACCATGTTCTTACATCAAAGTACTGCTGTTGTGTATCCCGCATCAGTCACTCATGATTGGACGCTTTTAACATGGCAGTTTGATAGTGGTTGCATCTTGCATTGATTTCTACGTTGTACTGCTTCTAATTTTTCGAATTGCCACTTATGACAAGACACTTTTAACTTGGCAGAGTAATATTGGTTGCATCTTTCATATGGTGTCTAGCTTGCATTACTTCTATTTTCTTGAAAATCCTTCTGCTTAGTTTGCACATCGTAGCTGTGAATATGTCATGCCGTCCTGTTTTTCTTACATATTCCATCCTCATACGGTTGTCTTACATCAAAGTATTGCTTGTCTGTATCATGCATCAATGAGTTCTGAAGAGTGATTTTATTCTTTTGTGTTGTGGGTACAGCTTGACATGGCAAAGTCAAAAAAGAGCAAGGAAAATAATATAGTAGGGAGTGCTGTTACTCGTCGGGTGAAACGGAAAAGGTTCTGCCGTCGAGATTCTGCTGGTACTTATAGTGCAGTAGAAGGTCCAAGTCCACCGGCTAAATCTACAAACACAGTATCACCTGCTCCACCAGCTGCAGCATCCGCTTCAACTGTACCAGCATCTCAACCAGTTACTCGTTCGTTTGCTCCGGAACTGGCCAGTTCCCAAGCTGCCTTCACACCTAACACTACTTCTGAAGCACTGCTGACACAACAGGACTTGGCAAGATCAGATGAACCTCATGAGCATCAACACCAAGACGGTACCTGACCGAGTCAAGTTGCAGTTGCATGCTCCTTTATATGTACTCTCACAGTTTGATGTACACTAACACTTTCCATATTCGTTGTTGAACTAGCACCACGGCGCAAGCGGAAACAGACATCAGGGATAATGCTTGACAGATTAACAAAATCTAAAGGAGGAAGAATGGAGATCCATTTTGAGGCAGGTTTAAAAAGGCCACGTGATGCTACAGAGTCAGCCAAGTTAGTATCAGAGGCAGCCGTTGCCGTTAGGTGTCATGCACGTATCCTCCCAACGTGGATCCAGTACAGGAATGAGAAAGACAATACCCAGTTTAACACCTTCCTTGACCATTTATCCGTAAGTAATGTTATTCATCGCAATTAGTAATATTGTCTTGCTCTGTCCCATACTTTCTAGCTTCCTCCTAATAAGACTCACATTCTTTTTTCAACAGATGAGGTTCAAGTTGGATCCGAAAGATGATGCAACTAAACAAGCATGCACTCATGTTTTTCAGTCTGCTCTGCGACAGTATCGGTACCACCTTAGAAAATCTCACTTTGAAGGCAAGGCTAACAATGAAATCGCCCAAACATCTCCAGTGGAATATATTACAGATGAAGACTGGACAACCCTCGTTAAACACTGGTCTGATCCAAAGTATCAGGTAGGCTATATGTATTTGATCAGACCACATATTGAACTTGTATTTATGTATGTGCCTTACAAGTGTATCTTCTTCTAGGCTAACTGTTTGAAGAACAAAACCAACCGTTCTAAAGTGAAATTCCAACAGACAACAGGATCTCGTAGCTATATTGCACACTGCGAGGCTCTTGTAAATAGCTGCTACTTCCTTCTTTTTTGTGCCATATTATCGTATCTATATTGACTTGTTCCAAATACAGAGGAAAGCCCGTGCGGACCAAAAAGAACCTGAACCGAATGCAGTGCAAATCTTCAAGGATTGCCACACCAGCAAGATGAAGGGCATGAGCACACCAGTTCAAGCCGCTGTTGTAAGTCCTTACTCCTCCTGCCTTGAACTGATTGGTACTGTGATGTGTTCATTTAACTACTTGGTTTGCAGCCAATGTCAGTTACTCTGTTCACTTTTATTCACAGTTGTCTTAACGTATCATTTCACCTTACATGGTTTAAAAGAGATGAAGGATATTCTTTTGGTCTTGATCTGTAATCTAGTTGTTATGTTCACGTGCGCACACAATGATAAAATAGCCTGTTTGTTTTATATCTGTTTGCCCATGATATGAATGATGTCATACTATGTTCATCCTACTTTAAACCATGTCTCTTTATCCTTAGATGTCAACGAATGTGAGGAAATAGACAATACAGTAGGCATGCTACATGGACATATGTTCCGAAAGTGATTTTATTATGTAGTTGGCACTACAATACATGCTAATGTATTACAGTAGTTCACCAAAATAAGTTAGTATAAACGTTTAACCTACTTTGTTTGTTTTTTTCTCATTAGTAACTTATCTGGTACACTAATCTACAAGTTCAAACTTTCAGGAAGCTATGGAACAAATGATTGAACAGCCACAACCACCTGAAGGTGACGAGGCTACTACAGGCACAATGTCACCTCTTGCTGCAGTGCGTCAGTATCTCTCCACTAACAGTGCAAAAAGCACCTTCCTGCGTAATTCTGGGTTGGTTGTCAAGGTAACCTCGTCCAAATCGCCTACTGAACAAAATCTTCCTGCTAGACAGAGTGATATATCTGTGCTCCAGACACAAGTTTAATCCCGAATGGACGTTGTTTCGGAAACAAGAATAGTGGTTGGTAAATGTCGTCAAGATATGAATGGTTTTGAAACCAGACTATCAGACATTCACTTCGTTGTTCAAGAGCAATGGCGGAAAAAGGTGGAGATCGTGCTGCTCCATCAGATTCTACAGCCTGAAACATTAGCACTCAGGTCAAATGATCTGTGCTTCTGTACATCTAATGGTGCTTTTATCTGGAAGGACTGTAAACTTTATACCAACAGGCCTTTTGTTGTATGGTTGGAATTTATTTTGTTGTGATACAACATTTATGATGCTGCCTCAGGCTGCAGTAATTACGACACTATTTTTGTATAGTGTAGGTTTATCTTAGTAATGTATTCGGCCGAAAGCTTCGTAGGAGCCCAACATGCCAACATTCGTCGGGCCCATTCCAATTGGGCTAAAAACGATTACGGGCCGAAATTGGCATGTACCCACTAAAAATATCTGGGCCTAAATCAGCATAAGCTTTCATATTTTTCTGGTAGGCCTGTGCCCATAGTGGGCCTTTAACAGGCCTAAACATAATTTGGGCCCTCAGTAAAAATAGGTCGTTTACAGGTGTAAATATCTCGAGCCCATAAAAAACATGGGCCTTTAATAGACCGAAAGTGAGATTGGGCCCTGATTGTGCCAAATAACCCACTGGACTTAGCAGGCCGAAATGGTGGCCCATTTACAATGCGGATCTTTGACAGGCCGAAATTCGGACGTGCCGTAAATGCGCCGACCTAATACATGGGCCTTTAACAGGCCGGAACTTCGGTCGGGCTAGATTATCGTCATTTTTATATGGGCCGTTAATGGGCCCGATATGACGTTGGGCCACATATGGCCCATGGTTTATGTCCGGTGTTAACAAGCCGAAAATGACAACAGGCCAAAAGTGGCCCAAAGCTATAGTGGGCCTCTAACAGGACGAATGTAAGACATGGCCGAATATGACCCAAATCCTTCACGGTCGTTTATGGGCCGACAGTTTTGATGGCCTGTAAATGGGCCCAAATGAAGCTGGACCTTTAACAGGCCGGAAATACACCGGGCCGTAATTCGGCCCAATTACTTAGCGGACTGTTAACGGGCCAGAAGTGACCATGGGCCACGTTGATGACAAGTTTAGGACAGGCCGTTGACGGGCCGATTTGACAGAGAATGTTGGGCCTTTAGCTGGGCCGACCCATTATGGTCTGCAGAATCTTGTGGGCCTTTAGCTGGGCCGGCCCATTGTGGTCTGCAAAATCTTGTGGGCCTTTAGCTGGGCCGGCCCATTATGGTCTGCAAAATCGTGTGGGCCTTTAGCTGGGCCGGCCCATTATGGTCCGCTAAATTTTGTGGGCCTTTAGCTGGGCCGGCCCATTATGGTCCGCTAAATCTTATGGGCCTTCGGTTGGGCTGGCCCATTTAAACTTTGTGGGCCGGTCCACGTGTCAACATGTCATAGGCCCATCTCGACCGTTGGATGAGTGACACCTGTGCCAATGCGGAGCTGACGCGTGGATCCGTCAGCCAATGAGAATTTTACACGTGGAAAATCAGCATTGGTCGTGGCTGTTAACGGGTTATCGGATCCAAAATCCGACCCGATAGCTTAACGGTGTTCTGTTACGGTGGATGCCACGTGTCGGTCACCCTTGACGAAAGCACTTATGTGACGCGTGATTTATCATCATGGAAGTGGACACTTCCATGATGATAATTTTGGCAATGTCATGGAACACTTCTACGACAGCACAGGTATGACTATCTTGATTCTGTCATAAATTTGTCATGGATGTACATGCATGACAGAAAACGCGGCCTACTGTGACAAACACGTATCATCATAGAAGTGTATTTTTTTGTAGTGATGGGACCCACAAGGAGAAGTAGGATGAATGGCGGGGCAAGTGGTGTTGGATTGTGGAGAAGGACCCGTAGCCGTTCTGTATGCCCCGGCAGACGAAACTGGTCTGTGGCGGCAATTGGGGCGACCTCGGCCCTCAAGACGAGAAGCTCATAGTTGCAACCACCAGGATCCTTCGCCTCAAGGCTGCCGGGCTCACAATCGAGATGATTGGGGCCGACTTCCTCCGCCGCCGCATCGCTCCTATACAAAACAAGGGGAGGTCAGCTTGGGAGTACCGGAACGCGGCAGACATCATGAGGCTGCGCCTCGGCCTGAACAACAATCTGACGGTGATGCAGCATGCGTCTCTCTGCCAAAAGCTGTTCCACCTCAAGGCTGACAAGACTGAGAAGGCCGACAAGACCGAGAAGGCCGACAAGCCGCCCAGGTTGCCGGCGGGCGTGATCCCGTTGTGCAACAATTCCGCCCTGACCACCATCATCGCCATGATGCCGGTGTTCAATGCCCATGGCCTTGATCAGACCTGGGCCAAGCCATACGCGGAGCGGGTGCAAAAGTTCTTTGACAACTTGTCGGAGAGGGCCGCCCGGGAAGAAACGCGGCTCATCCGCCCCACCACCAACGAAGAGGTCACTACTGCAGGATGCTGCTAACGCGACACTACTATCAGAGACCCTTTCACGAAACTGTGGGTGATGCATTAATCACAAACGGGGATGTAAAAACCATCAAAAAGGTGCAAAACGTTTACGATGGAGGACACATCAAACACGGTTAAGATTTTAGTTGCGTGTGCGATCTAGGGCACACGGTTAACCCGTTCAACCTGTTTGCGCTGAGGCAGAACAACAGAAACGGGCAGCCATATCAATGTGTGTGCGATATACGGCATACAGTTCGCTCCGATGAACCGTTTGCTATTAGGGAGTGCAACATAAACGGTTAGCCAGATCAAGGTGTGTGTGATATAGGGCATACGGTTCACTCGGACGAACTGTTTTCGATTAGCGAACGCAACAGAAACGGTTCAACTTAGATATGATGTGTGTGATACGTGGCAAACAGCCGACTCGCATGAACTGTTTGCGATGAGAATTTACAACACAGACGGTTAATACAGTTAGTTCGTGTGCAATTCTGTGTGTACAAAAAACTTTGAAAAATGCAAACTAGTTGCTTGCGGTGGCTAGGTGTATCGCACACGATGCGTCTGCGAGTACTCGTGTGCGATGATTAGTAAGTTACACATGCATTTCCTTATGTTAACACTTGTGTGACAAATAACACGTGGCACCGGATACGGTATTCGGGTTGTGTGTGTGCTCCACTTAGTCTTCCCACGCTCCAGCGAATGCTTCCCGCGCTCCACATGGGTGAATTGTAAAATCCACGCCTATTCCCTCACCGGTTTCCCGCCACCAGCTAACGGCTTGCTGCATATAACCCAGGCGGCAATGCACCACCGCGACACTCTACGGAGATCTAGTCCTCACCTATCTACCATTAGTTATTCCAAGCATGCCAGGCAACGACCAAAGCTTCGACGTCGACGCCTACCTGCGTTACATCTTCGGCAAGGAGAACGAGCCGAAGGAGGTCGGGGAGCAAGAGCTTCATCGGCCGGTGCAGGCACCATGGCCCATCGGCAGCCATATCGGCGTCACAGTCCTTGGGAACACAATCGACATATTGCAGAGGAGGTGTGATGAGCGGTTTGCCATTCACCGTGCAAAAGATCCAGAGCTGCTTGGCGGCATGATCGACGACCCACCCGAAGAACCGCCGTCACCAGTGCTCATCGAGAGCCTCATGCCCCGCGAGGAATGGGCAGAGGACCTCTGCAATTCAGTCAAGACAAAGGCAGCCTGCAGCTTCATCATTGCCCGCGGCGGCCGTGTCAACCTCATTCCCGATGATGTGGTGGCCAGGCTCGAGCGCATCCTTTCCAGAGTTGACGTCCCCGACAAAGTAGAACATCGCCAACGTGATATCTTGAGGATGCGGGTGATCGACGGAATTTGCTACCAAGCCAGAGACATGGAAATGGAGCGGTTCCGCGGAGTTGTCATGCACACGATTGCACGCTATCAAGCTCTTCTGGAAGAGGCCCAGCAGCCCCAAGAGCCTCCCAGCGCCAGCAGCTCCGTAGGCGGAGGCGGGTCGGGACACTCGGAGTGAACGGCCGTAAGGGTGCTATGCTGATCATGGAGTCCGAGAAGACCATCGTCGGAAGGTCGCCAGCTCAGCCTTTCAACTTATATTTTATTATAATTGTATGCATATGCAGGTCGTGAGTGTTCTGGGCCTTGCCGCATTTGGCATTTTAAATTATCCTGAATATGTAAGACACTTATTAAGAATTATTAACCATTGCCATTGTAACTTTGCCTCAACGGCGAGCAGAGCGCGTGCAGGGATGCTAGAGCGGAGCGCACGCAGGGACGCCAGAGGGAGCGCGCCGCGGCCGCCTCAACGGTGAGCAACCACGTGGTCAACCTTCTGCCATCAATAAATTTTGACCTTGTTTCTCGTCACATTGCTAATTACAATGCAATAAGTAATTGCAAATCTGTTCACACCTATCAAACTAATATGTGTTCACACTTAGCACCGGGCTATAAAAACTACCCACTCGAAAATTACTTCACAGTTCCTCTCCTCATCACCCACAAAACTGGTTTTTTCTGTCAAGTCATTCCGCCATGACCAGTAGGAGGAGTTTAGGATGGACATATAACCAGGCAGCAAAGACCAAGGCTGCGGAAGCACTAGAGAGGTCCCGCCGCGAAGCTGCAGCCGCAAGAGAGATGTCCCGGTGCGCCGTGGAGCCCTCGAACGAGCTCTCACGGGCACGGGAGGGCTCTCACAAGCGCATTCGCGGCGTCGGCCATCATGACGAGCCGGTGTTCCTGAAGTCCTTCGCCGGTGATGACGACATTCACGCTGGCGTCTCTCCGCAGCAGGAGCTGGTTGACGACTTGATGAAGCTGCTCAAGATCAGCGATGCCTCGGTTGACAAAGCGACCGGCCTCGTCGAGCAACTCATGGATGACAATGCAAAGCTCCTCAAGTTGGTCACCGAGAAGGAGGAGGAGGCTGCCGGCTGGAAGATGCTGCATGAGCAGAGCAGTGCCTCGGAGATGACGCTGAAAGCGGTCGTCGAGGAACTGATGGGTGGCTTGAGGAAGCTCTAGATCGAGCGCGAGCAGGAGGTTGAGGAATCCGTGGCTGCTTTCAAGCAAAGTCGTGAGGAATTGAAGAAGGAGCTGGAGGATTTCGCCGCTCGGCGATCCATCAACGAGTAGAGACAGTAGTGACCCAGATCATTGTCTGCAATTTCCTTCTTCTCTTGTCCCCGTTTCTTCCGGGCTTTGCCGCATGTGGCATTTTAAATTATTCGGAATATGTTAGACAATTATTATCTGCGCCATTGTAAATTTGTCGTCGTATTATCCATTGCCATTTTATTTGTGGTCGTATTATCCGTTACCCTATGTGGCAATTTAAATTAGGGCGGAATATGAGTTGAAAACACGAACAAATTAAAGCAAATGCTGCCATGGGATCACAAGCAAACACCCTCCGTCTAGGTGCTTTAATTAACCCATTAATGCAGAAGTTCTGAGCGAGGCGGGCGGCGGCTGGTGCATGGAGGTCAAAGAGCTCGCTTCCCGGTGAGCATGGGAGGCCTTGCTGCTCGCACGTGTCCCGTCGAGCCTGCGAGGTGGACAGGATGCACGAGTCCCATCGAGCCTGCGCGGCGCACTGCTCGCACGCGTCCCGTTGAGCCTGCATGGCGGACTTCTCGCGCTCGTCTCGTCTAATCAAACAGCTGCACGCATGCCACCGAGTATGGTTAAATTTTGACACGGTAAATATAATACAACCGTTTGCGATATTAACGTGTCAGCTTTTTGTTCCAAAAAGGACTTCGTTGGCTACTAATGTGTGCGCCTCTTCTCAAACTGGATGATTTTTTTACCACGGCATATATGTGCCATGTCATGAAACCATGCCAAGTTCCATGTTTTTTGGGCGACTTTTCGACTTACTGGGATTTAAAAACCAAGATTCTCACTGTTTCAGGACGATGACAAGTTTGTAATTCATTCTCATTCCTTAAACGAGACCTAAACATGCAACCAATGACACATGTACGATTTCCCACCCATTTTGCTTCGCTGGAGCATGTGGTTGTAGTTCAAATTTGAATTATGGACTACATTAAATGCATAGAAAACTTAGTCATTAGTAATATATATACAATGGCCAAACGAACCCTGAACAGTTTCAAATTTCAGCGCGACACTCCTGTTATTCTATGTTGCCTGTAGAAAACAAAGTTCAAGGCGAGAAGAGGCAGCGATTATCGTTTCACCCACAAGAGGGGCATGTTTCCCTACCGGAACCACGAGGGTTGCGACTGGCTCTGATACGTCTCCAACGTATCTATAATTTTTTATCGTTCCATGCTATTATATTATCTGTTTTGGATGTTTAATGGGCTTTAATATGCTCTTTTATATTATTTTTGGGACTAACCTATTAACCGGAGGCCCAGTGCCAGTTGCTTTTTTTGCCTATTTCAATGTTTCACAGAAAAGGAATATCAAACGGAATCCAAACAGAATGAAACCTTCGCGAGGATCTTTCTTGGAACGAATGAAATCTAGGAGACTTGGAGTGGAAGTCAGAGACGCAACGAGGCGGCCGCAAGGCAGGAGGGTGCGCCCAGGGGGTAAGCATGCCCCCCACCCTCGTGGGCCCCTCGTAGCTCCACCAACCTACTTCTTTCGCCTATATATACTTTTATACTCTGAAAACATCCAGGAGAGCCACGAAACCACTTTTCTACCGTCGCAACCTTCTGTACCCGTGAGATCCCATCTTGGGGCCTTTTCCGGCGATCTGCCGGAAAAGGATTCGATCACGGAGGGCTTCTACATCAACACCATAGCCTCTCCGATGATCTGTGAGTAGTTTACCACAGACCTTCGGGTCCATAGTTATTAGCTAGATGGCATCTTCTCTCTCTTTGGTTCTCAATACAAAGTTCTCCTCGATGTTCTTGGAGATCTATTCAATGTAATACTTTTTGCAGTGTGTTTGCCGAGATCCGATGAATTGTGGGTTTATGATCAAGATTATCTATGAACAATATTTGATTCTTCTCTGAATTTTTATATGCATGATTTGATATCTTTGCAAGTCTCTTCGAATTATCAGTTTGGTTTGGCCTACTAGATTGATCTTTCTTGCAACGGGAGAAGTGCTTAGCTTTGGGTTCAATCTTGCGGTGTACTTTCCCAGTGACAGCAGGGGCAGCAAGGCACGTATTGTATTGTTGCCATCCAGGATAAAAAGATGGGGTTTATATCATATTGCTTGAGTTTATCCCTCTACATCATGTCATCTTGGTTAATGCGTTACTATGTTCTTATGAACTTAATACTCTAGATGCATGCTGGATAGCGATCGATGTGTGGAGTAATAGTAGTAGATGCAGAATCGTTTCGGTCAACTTGACAAGGACGTGATGCCTATGTTCATGATCATGCCTAGATATTCTCATAACTACACGCTTTTCTATCAATTGCTCGGCCGTAATTTGTTCACCCACCGTAATATATGCTATCTTGAGAGAAGCCACTAGTGAAACATATGGCCCCCGGGTCTATTTTACATCATATTACTTTATCGTCAACTTGCCAATTTCTATCGCCGTTTATTTTGCAATCTTTACTTTGCAATTTATACAACAAAAATACCAAAAATATTTATCTTATTGTCTTTATCAGATCTCACTTTTGCAAGTGGCCGTGAAGGGATTGACAACCCCTTTATCGCGTTGGTTGCAAGGTTCTTGATTGTTTGTGTAGGTACTAGGCGATTTGCATGTAGTCTCCTACTGGATTGATACTTTGGTTCTAAAAAACTGAGGGAAATACTTACGCTACTTTGTTGCATCACCCTTTCCTCTTCAAGGGAAAACCAACGCATGCTAAAGAGGTAGCAGGCTCCGGTTTGTAAAAGGCCTGTAATATAGATTCGCCCAAATTGGACAATTATATGTACCATTTAGTGACACCATGCCAAGTTTCATGATTTCCTGGTGAGTTTTGGATTTACAGACATTTAGAAACCGAGATTTGCAATATTTGTGGCCAAGCCAGGATGGCGAGACGGTTGCATTCGTTCCCATTCATTCCATGGGACCTAAACATGCACCCCAAGGAAACATGTACGTTTTTTCTAGCCATTTGGTGCACTGGAGCATGTATTTGTAGTTCGGATTTGAATGATGGACATTAAATGCCTAGAAAACTCAATTAATTAATAAAAAAAGGTCAAACGAACCCTGAATAATTTCAAAGTTCAGCGCGAATATCCAATTGTTTCGTGTCGCATGTAGAAGAAAATACAAGGCTAGAAGAGGGAGTGATTACCGTTTGGCCCACAAGGGGACACGCTTCCCTATCGAAACCAAGAGGGTTCTTGCGACAGGCTCCGGTTTGTAAGAGGTTTGTAATAAAGCTTGGCCCAAATTGGCAATGTTTTTACCACGACATATATGTGACATGACGTGACACCATGCCACCTTTGATGACTTTCTGGTGAGTTTAGGATTTATGGGGACTTAGAAACCGAGATTCGAAATGTTTAGGGATGAGCCAGGACAGCGGTACAGTTGTAATTCGTTCCCATTCCAGGCATGAGACCTAAACATGCACCCAAGGACACATGTATAATTTTTCTAGCCATTTTAGTGAACTGGAGCATGTATTTGTAGTTCAGATTTGAATTATGGACATTAAATGCATAGGAAACTCAATTAGTGTATAAAAAAGCCAAACGAACCCGGAATAAGTTTAAATTTCAGCACGGATATCCTGTCGTTCCATGTTGCCCGTAGAAGAAAATACAAGGCGAAAAGAGGCAGTGATTACGTTTTGCCCACAAGGGGAACACATTTCCCTATCAGAACCATGAGGCTTCTTTGAGAGAAGCTCCAGTTTTTGTAAGAGGGTTGTAATACAGCTTGGCCCAAATTGGACAGTGTTTTAACCATGACATATATGTGCCATGACGTGACACCATGCCACCTTCGATGACTTTCTGGTGAGTTTAGGATTTATGGGGACTTAAAAACCGAGATTCAAAATGTTTGAGGACGAGCCATGACACCGGTACGGTTGTAATTTGTTCCCATTCCCGGCATGGGACCTAAACATGCACCGAAGGACACATGTATAATTTTTCTAGCCATTTTGGTGAACTTGAGCATGTATTTGTAGTTCATATTTGAATTATGGACATTAAATGCCTAGGAAACTCAATTAGTGTATAAAAAGGCCAAACAAACCATGAATAAGTTTAAATTTCAGCACGGATATCTTGTTGTTCCATGTTGCCAGTAGAAGAAAATACAAGGCGAAAAGTGGCAGTGATTACGTTTCGCCCACAAGGGAGACACGTTTCCCTATCGGAACCACGAGGCTTCTTTGAGAAAAGCTCCGGTTTGTAAGAGGCTTGTAATAAAACTTGCGCCACAATGGACGAAAAAATTCCTCGACATATAAGTGCGATGTCGTGACACCATGGCAGGTTTCATGATTTTCAGCTTAGTTTTGGATTTACGTGGATTTAAAAACCGAGATTCTTCTCACGAAATGTTTTCAAATAGCACACGGTTCACTCACGAAACTCGATATTCAATGAAAACTTCGTGGAAACCATATTTTAAAGTTTCGTAAAATCTGAAAAAAAAATGTGGGATGTTAAGAAGGTGATGTTTTATGGCGACGCAAAATTTCATGTTGAAAAACATTACGAGATGTGAGCTATGAAAAAGACAAATTCCGCCCTGAATAGTGACATTACTATTCAGCACTATTCAACACTGATTTTGTCTTGTTCATAGCTCACATCTCGTAATGTGTTTCAACTTGAAATTTTGTGTGGCAATAAAACATCATCCTCTAAACATCCTGCATTATTTTGAATTTTTTTTTTAAACTTCAAAACATCTTTTTCTCGTGGTTTTCACTGGTTTCCACTGAATGTTGGTTTCCATATGATATCCCCCCGCTGGGCACGCGATCTAAGTCCTGCGTTCTGACTGGCCAGAACCCAAACCCACGGATCGTACGTGTGCACCGTTGGATGCTCCCAGATCCAACGGCAACCCTGAGCCCTTTCGACAGCACATGCAGTACATGGGTAAGCACTGTGCGCATGCATCGTGTAGCTCACGCTTCCTTCTCTGCTAGGTTTTCATTCAAAACAGGCTACCGTTTCTCGCCACTCCTCTCATCGGTTTCCCGCCTCTTCTCCCAGATATGCATGATGTAGATGTTCGTTTAATTCTTATAGTTCATCTCATCCAAAATCAATTAGTTTTATAAAAAAACTATTTTAAGATTCATGGAATTGTGCATTGTAAAGGTAAAAACAAAAAGTGGCAATTCATTTAGAAAAAAAGGTTTGGGCAATTAAGATATGGAAGATTCTAGAGAACAAAGGAGAAGTGCTTGTGTTTTGAGGTTTGTGCATTATGCTTAAGTTCAACCATGGAGTCTTCTAGATTGTACGTGCGGCAGAATCTGGTGGAATGTAGATGATATCCAACGGCCAGTAGTTCTCGGATTTGCCATCTCTGTACCGTCGGATTGGCTTCATCCAACGAGCAACTTTCAAAGTTATTCGCACACTATATAGGTGTATAGATATATATAGATGTGTCCCATGCTAGACAAAATAAAGTTTGATCACACGCGTGGGACGACCCCCCCCCCCTCCACCGCCTCGAAGTTGGGAAGGTGACATCATAGGTATTGAAACAGGCTTGCAGTCGGGTACAGTGTTCGGTTTGTAATGTAGTTGGCGTGGCCCATCGAAGTTGTGCATTTGGGATTTAAACAGATCATACACCATCGTACCCATACATATTTTTGGGTCACATGTAGTGTATATGGGGTCTTCTGATCGACCACGTCTCCCTTGTGCGGTTTTTGGTGACGACACGGATATCTGTGGGCTGCCCGAGTGTATATATATATATCATCCCTTTGACCAATAATGAGGGGTATGTGTTGGCCATGAATGGATTCCTCCTAGTCTGTGTTAGGGTTGGTCACCGTCAAATGTCGGTCAACCAAAGCTCGAGCTCATGCGTTGTCAGGATTCCCTCCCAAATGCTCGGATTGCTGGGTTCGACCTACGTCAAACCCTGCGTACGTATCTCGTCCTTAACTACCTTGCCTTCATGGTTGTTTTCTGTATCGAGAGGTAGGCACCACATCTAAATTGTACATTATTCTATATTGAAAACACACATCACCCCTTCCCAACATACATCATTTTGGGCCGCATGCAAGAGGTGCTGGTTTTGCGGTCCCTCTCGTGCGATTTTTTATGATGGTTCAATCTATTGGCCCAAGCGGTTTATTGACAACAACAACTGTCATTTGACCAAACGAAAGATTCATTGGTCCGTCTTATGGTAGGTCATGGCGACATGCATGTATGACCAAAGTATCGATCATTACGTGCATCCACCCCGCTGACACGAAGTGGGAGGTGGTGGGCCAAGCATCCTAGCTAGGTACGACATTATGTCATTATATATATCCTATCTAGGTGGTTGTTAGGGACTTAGGGTGCTTTCGGGTTTGCGAGGCAGGTGCCACCAAATTTATGCATTGTGTATTTAAAGTTTTAAACATCCCCAATATTCATACATATATTTGGCCACTTCCAGGTGGTTCTTGACTTCTGGCCCCTCTCATCGATCTTCAATGACGCGCCCAACCATGGGCCCGCGGGGTCAAAGTTGTGCATTGGAATTTTGAACATCACAGACCACCCTTTTCACTCATATATATTTGGGCCACATGCTGGTATGGCTGTCTTTTGACCCTCTCTAACGTTATTTTTTGCTGCAAAGACTCTGATGACCCTCAACGGACATGGGGTATAATATCTTAACCGTGTGCGATACAAATGCGATGTGAATCACCACGACCACGCAAGCGCGAGCAAATTAAGGTGGAGGTACTGGCTCAACCGTGTGCGATGCAAGTGCGCTGAAATCACCACGACTGCGCAAGCGCAAGGAAATTAAGGTGGAGGTACTGGCTCAACTGTGTGCGATGCAAGTGCGCTGAAATCACCACGAACGCACAAGCGCGAGCATACTGGCTCAACCATGTGCGATGCAAGTGCGCTGAAATCACCACGACCACGCAAGCGCGAGCAAAGGGTGGAGGTACTGGCTTAACCGTGTGTGATGCAAGTGCGCTGTAAAACCACCACCTGTGCAAGCTAAAGGCGGGTAAGTTTATTTGGTAATTAGGACAAACCGTGTGCGTAAGACCAGCTAGCTAGAAATATGAAAAACAAACTACCCGCCTTGAGCGTTGCACAAATCGGCGGATCCTGGCCACTTTTCCTTATCATCATACACGCATATTGTTATTGGACTGTGCGTGATCTTGGGCGCTCCCGCCCCGCATCAATTCCTTTACCCAAAAAATTTAGCAGCCGTCATACTTCAACCGTCGCCCACACTCCTCCAGCACTGACTTAGAGTAAAATTGCAGTAGCCGAGGCATTTGAACCGTCGCCCTCCCTCGTCCACCACCATATCCACCCACCATTACTAAAAAAATTAGTAGCTGCGCCGTATCCTCAAACAGCACCCCCTCCACAGTCCCCCACCAGCCCCCTCCCCCCTTCGAACCCTAACTCGCGGCCGGCACTGGCGCCGCCGCCAACCCTGCCGGTCTGCCCGTTCCTCCTAGCTTAGATAATAAAGTTCAGGTTATCCAGCGATTCCCATACCGTCGGCCCACTCCCTTGAGTTTTTAGATGAGGCATGCGGTGTCCCTCCCCGCTAGATCCACATCCCCTGGTCCAGAATGTCGCAGCCTAAGCTCGACCACGTATCCCGGGGAGCCCGACGAGCGTTCGGCCAAGAAGAGGTTTATCATGGCCTCTCCGGCAGACGTTGGCGAGGTGGCCGCCGTTCGCCCCGACCTGTCGATCCCGGAACAACACGTCGTCGTGGAAGCCGGCGAAGATGTTGACTATGTTGCCATGCCGAAGGCTTCATGTTAGCGGGCTGGCGTATTACTGTATGTCGGGAAAGCTGGCTACGACATCAAGCTCGTAGACACCGACGGCTTCACGTGGGCCATGTCACAAGTTAAGTGGTCCATCCCCAACCCCTCTGGTTCAACCGTCGTCGATCTCTTCGATGGCCCTGCCGCTGATCTCCTCTGCCAAGCGGTCAAGAATTTGCGAGCTTTATACGCCATCGAGCCCATTTTGTCACTTCTGAAGGACACGTTCTGCAGCGGTGGCTTGGGATCCTCAATTGCCAAGTCAGATCTCATCGACCATGACCACGACCAAGAGGAGGGCACCCACGAATGTTCTTCCAAGGTGAAACAGCCCATCTGTGACATCAGAGGGCGCACCATGGGTCTGTGCTCTTCCAACTAGAAGGATCCCGTCCATGAAATGTGAGGCAACATTCTATCAGCAAATCTTACCTTTTCTAGCTTGCCAACCCGTACCATGTGTTGTAGTAGCATTTGTCGTGCGGTGCTTTAACTGTGCCGTGTTTAATTATTTCAGTTATGCGAAAATGTATTTTTCAATAGGTCTATGTGATGTTTAAGTATGAATTGTCCACTTTAGTTTCACGAATGGCTATATTTGGTTGTTTATAGTGAGTAGATGCCTTGTTTATCTGTATTTGGTTGTTAGGTTGGTTGGAGTGAGCATTTTTTTCAGTTATCGAGCAGATGCCTTGTTTATCTGTATTTGGTTGTTAGGTTGCTTTTTTTAGCATTTGTCCAGTTATCAAGCAGATGCCTTGTTTATCTGTATTTGGTTGTTAGGTTGCTTTTTTTAGCATTTGTCCAGTTATCAAGCAGATGCCTTGTTTATCTGTATTTGGTTGTTAGGTTGCTTTTTTAGCATTTGTCCAGTTATCAAGCAGATGCCTTGTTTATCTTTATCTGCTTGTTAGGTTGGTTGTAGTGAGCATTTGTCCAGTTTTCAAGCATATGCCATGTTTATCTGTATTTGCTTGTTAGGTTCGTTGCAATGAGAGTCTATCCAGTTTTCAATGGCTATATTTGGTTGTTATACTGGTCATTTATGCCTTGTTTATTTCAGTCATTCACAATGTGTTGTTCATTATGTGCAAGTCGGAACTATGCCGCTCGACTACATCAATACCAGTTTGAACGGCTATATTTGGTTCCAGTTATTCCTGGTGTAGTTAACACATGCCCTTTATTTCAGTTTTACGCATTTATCCAGTGTGATGTTTAAGCATTACCTACGTTCTATTCATTTTCAACAATACCAGTTTGAATTGCAATATTTGATGGATGTTAAGCCTGCTGTAGGTAACATTGCCTTCCATTTTATATCTGCTTTAACAGCATGCTGAAACCAACACATTCAAGCTATCATTTGGAGATGATGTTGTTTACCTTTGCTATATTTGTTTGATGTTAAGATTGATGTACTTATCATGCCTTTCCACTACTTATGCAGGACAACAACGGGAGTGGCCACCATTTTCCATCGAGGTTAGCTTCATCCCTCGGCTTGTACTCCCCCCGTCGTTCCATAATGTAGTGCATATAGATCTAGGTCTGGACACTAGTTAGCTTCTAATATTGACTTGTTGCTAGTAAGTACATATGCCCTTGGCAAGGATCCACGCATCGACCCTTTTTGCGTATGGGGCAATGAGATATTGATGAACAAGCATCAAGTGAAGAAACTGATAAGGATTATTAGCAAAAAGACACGAATGGTGGCAAGTAAATTATTAGTTTATGCTCTATCCAACACAACAGTGAGCTGTAGGATGGTAACTACAAACTTTGCAGCCTTCTCTTTTTACTTCCCATAATGAGTTGTTAGACAACAATGTCTGAATCTATTTTGTTCCCAGTGGTTCCCGAAGCAGTTCACTCAAGATTACCTCGCAAAGTACACGATTGGTGGACACACAATGAAGGTTAAAGTATTTCATCCAAACTACAATGAGCATCGAGAAGTCCTAAGGAAGACAGTGAAGGATGGACGGGCAGCCATCACAAGGGGTTGGCCTAGAGTCGTGCGCACCTTACACATGGAGGAGGGCACAATATGGGCATTTCGCTTCACCTTCTCCAGCAACCAGAATGTCTTTCTCCTCTCTCTTTATACTCTTTAGTACAACTTTGGTTCATCATTCTTTACTTGGTGTTTCTGTAGTTCTTCAGTATATGTAACTATGCATCGAATTATGGATTCGTGGTTGAACCTATATTTGTAATAAACATGGTTGGATATGAAATAAGTGATTGCCTACTTTCAAATTCAAAACATGTGATTTTTAAATTAGTGATTAATTGGATTAATTAGGGATTACACTGCACATGGTTTGCGAACGCGAAACGTCTACGATATACGTTGAGATTAGACACATTTCTAGGATCCACTACGTGTGCGATCAATCTCCACTCCACACACGACTTTCTCTTGAAAACTGTTTGCGTTAGGCCACCTTGTGCAAACGTTTACCACATAAAAAGTGTGTGTGATGGACAGCCTTTGCGACATAGTTTCTTCTACGCACCATGTGTGATGCATTCAATAACGCAAACGTTAAAGTTATTAATATCGTGTGCAATGGTCACGCTATCACAAATGATTTAACGGGAAAATTTGTGTGTGATGTACCTGTGAACGGAAACGTTTTCCTTGGAGCGACTATGTGGGATGTACATACGAACGGAAACGTTTAGCGGGGACTGACTATGTGGGATGTACTTGTGACCGGAAACAATTTCGCCGTATAATTGTATTTTTTAGCTCGACTGTACGTATTTCTGTATTTGAGCACTCGCCGGTCGCACACGAACTCATTTTGCCGAGCGTGTGTGCCAGGAGGGCATATCCCTGACGGTTTCTGGGTCGTGTGGGAAGGACCCCCTTATCGCCCACACTCACTTGGCGACGGTTCCAAATGCCGTCGCGGAAAGGGGTTAAAAACCATTTGTTTAGGACCGACATGCACCAGTGGGTGGCATACATTGCTAGCAGGGCGGAAGTAGCAGCCTTACCGAGGAGGCCGACAGCATAGGCATTCGCGAAGGTGAGGCCAGCACAGAGGAAGACTTTGCCGAGCGGGGGGAGCCTGCCGGAGAGTACAGTGGCGCCGCTGCCGGGGGCCCTTCTGCCGTGGAGACAGCCGAGGAGACGGCTAAAGAGTCAGCTGAAGAGGAGCCACGCGAGGAGCCCCCAGTCCCGGGGAAGAAGAAACGTGTCCTTCGGCGGGTTTTTGCTACGTTGAGCCAGTCCGGCAAGCTTCCTCGCATGAAGAGGCCCCCGCCAAGGGGGCGATCGGCAAGGCCGCGCAGTGGCAAGAGGCCCAGCCTCAACTTGTGCGCCAGACGAGGCGCACGGCCGCGGCAGCAAGGGAAGCAGCGGCCGCCGCCTCCGCCACAGCCAAGCGGCCCAGGTCTCCGTGTCCATCTCCTCGTACGGACACCATAGCAGAGGCCGACTTTGACCTCTCCTCTTTTAGAACGAGGCGAGAGAGGAGGCCTGAAGAAGAAGACGAGTAAGTGTCTTGCCGCTTTCTTCATTCCTTGAGTCCCTATTTTTCTTATCTTATCTGATTCGATCTGGACCTGACTTGTTCCCGCAGAGACACAGAAATGCTGGCACAGAGGATGGCGAAGGCCAAGACCTCGACGGGTGACGAGCCCCCGGCAAGCACCTCAGGTGTGTCGGAGACGATCACGATCAGCCCGGATCCCATCCCACGATGTAGCCCCCAACCCAGCCCCTAGCGTGAGTCCATTACTCATTTCCCGATGGCGGGGGTTGGGGTGTACATCTTCACTACTAACCTTGTGGATTTGCAGGAGAAGAATGGCAACAGGAGGAGCCGCTGAGGGCCACCCCCGACATGCCTCCTCTGTCAACTACACCGCCCAGGGAGGGATCCCCGGCAAGGGTTTCCACCGACGAGCCCACGCGCGTGGAGGAGGAGCTGGCGAGCACAGGCGCCGGAGCTCCATACCGACAATGAATGTTGCCGGGGAGGGGGTCACCTCCCAGGCGCTCGCCATAGGTAGGCCACTTGCTTTCATGCACTCGCCATTCTTGCTGTGTGGTTTTCCTCTCTGTTCTTTCCGCCTTGAGTTTCAAACTTGGTTTCATCTTGTTTCGCCTCCTCAGCTTTTAGATCTCCCCTTGGCGGATCAGATGGATGTTGACGCCACCATCGAGGAGACTGCCAAGGATGCTGCCGCCAAAGTCGCTGCCGACGAGGCCGCCAAGGACGTGCATGAAGAGGCCGCCAAGGGGTCCGCCGGGGAGGTCGGCAAGGAGACCGGTTGCCGTACTGGCGGCATTCCTGCCGTAGGAGTGCCTGGCGCTACATCGGTCCCAGAGTCCTCAGCTGCAGGGGAGACGGTTATCGAGGACCAACCGCCAACTTCCAAGCCCCCACCTCAAGCAGATATCTGAAGGTGGGCCATGATCTGTTTGTCAGCATCCCAAGGACGGCAAGCACTGGAGCGCCAACCGAGGGGGAGGTTTTTGACGAAGAAGTCATCGCCGCCGCCGGGCTCAAGGTTGTCGACGAGCTGAGTGCCAGCAGCAGCGGTTCCATGGAAGACCAGCTCCTCCAAGCCATGAGCAGCAACTTTCAGAAGCTCCAGGCGCTTCATCGTGCCCACAAGGAGAAACTGGACTCCAGGGCAGCGGTTGTCGACGTGGCAGAGGCAGACTTCCAAAAGCGCATCAAGCAGATGCAGGTCTGGTTTGCCGAGGCCCGGCAAGAGCTGAGGACTAGCCAGGAGCAGCCGAGCCATCGTTGGGACAAGCTCCTCCTGAAGCAGTTCGATGTTGAGAAGGCACAGGAGGAGGCTGCTGCACAGGCCGCCAAGGACGACGCCCAACTAAGGGAGCGCCGTGTCCTGCTCGATGCTCAAGAAGAGGACCTTGCTGCTCGCGAGGAGGCACTTGCCGCCAAGCTCCGCAGCAAGGATGAAGAATTTGAAAAACTTGTCGCGCAGCGGACCCAGGAGCTGGAAAATCATAAGACACACTTGACGCTCTGGTCCTGGATCATGCCGGCAAGTTGAAGGAAGCCGTCGATGCTGCCAAAGCTGCAGAGGCCGCCAAGAATGAGCTGGCCGAGAAGGTGGAGAAGCTGGAGGCGGATCTGGAGAAGCTCGGCAAGGAGATCTTGATGCTCAAAAGCAACAGGGAGAAAACCATGTATACCTTGGCGGAGTTGCAAACTACCATCTCCGACAAGACCCAACAGCTTCCTCCGCCAACGACTCCATTGCCAACCTGAAGCTGAAGTTGACCACTCTGGAGGAGTCCCTTGAAGGCAGCAGGGCTCGTGAGAAGACCCTGGCTAAGGACCTCCAGGAGGAGAAGCAACTGCTTGAGAGCACCGCTGGCACCTACAACGACTATGTGAAAGACATGGGGATCTGGACTGAGCGCCTCATCGACGTCGTGGAGATGCTCACCACGCAACTGTCCATCATGGGCATGCAGAGCTTCAGGTTCTCCCACGAGGAGAGGGTGACTCCGAGCGCCAGGCTGACCATGTTCTTTGAGGCAGTCCTTGACGCCCTGATGTTGCTCCACTCCAGCCGAGCGACCCAGTTGGCCAACGAATTTCGCAAGCTCTGCCGGGGCGTCCTCCTCAAGGTGCTCACCAAGGTGGCATACAGGAACCTTGGCCCCAACCCCACCAATGTGCTTGACAGCTTGCCAGAGGATGCAGACCGCAAGGCATTTGAAGAGCTCGTCGTGCCCATCGTCGACTTGGTTGACCAAGTCAAGAGGGTGGAAGGCTAGCGCCGAGACTAGTCGGTTCTCTTCTCCTTTGCCTCCATGAATTCGCACCCAAGACAATTTGTCTTAAGTTAGAACTGCGGCAACCATTGATGTAATATAACTTGCTGTGTTTTGGATTGAATGCATGTTATCTTCCTCATTTGATCTCTCTTTGTATGGCATACACCCTATGCTTTATTGGGAGAAAACTTGCCGGTGCGCGCACCCTTGCCATGAGCGCTTTGAGGAAGGATCCTTAGTAGCCTGCTGGGGGTGCCACTGCCGGCAAGGCACCTTGCCGTTCTTAGCGCAGCCACTTGAACCGTTGAGTGGAGTCGAAACAGAGCAAAGGCGCAACCAATCCCGACCAAGTTCCTTCGCGTGCAGGTTTTCCATACAAGAACCAAAACCATTCGAGAAAAATAACCTTACATTTAAAAGAAATTCACTCAAGGTTTCGCGACTTAGCTTTTCGCTGTTGTGTTCTTTTTTGCAAGATGCCACTTCGAACGTCGCCTGTTGGTGTCCACACTCCCTATCCCCCCCGGCAAATTTGTATGCGAGGGAACCTTCTGTCCTTTGAGAAAAAGAAAGAAGAGAAAATAGGAACACGGAACCTTGGAGGTTCATCAGTACTTGCTGGAAGCAAATGTAGTACAATATCCTGGATAAGCATGCATATATATATAAACATGGAAATCAACAAGAAATGTACGTACTTAAACTTATTCAACTACGCACAGGGTCTGTGCTTGGCTCTGTACATAGGGTTATATGCCTTTCCGGCAAGGCTAGTACAAAAGGGGGTTGCCGGGAGTCCCGGCAACCACGCCTCATGGGTAAAACTTGCGAAGATGTTCGATATTCCAGGAGTTGCTTACTGGAATGCCATCTTCGGTCTCCAGGCGGACTTCGCCGAGCCTGGTGACTCGTATTACCCGATAAGGGCCTTCCCACTTTGGCGTGAACTTGTTGGAATTCTTGGCCGACTGAACGTGCCGAAGAACAAGGTCGCCTTCCTCAAGGCTTCGGGCGTGAACCTTGCGGCTATGGTAGCGGCGCAAGTCTTGCTACTAGCGCGCAGCTCACACAGCAGCCTGAAGACGATCTTCCTTAAGGAGCGTAGCCTCATCTTGTTGCAACTGCTCTTGCTCAAGCTCACCATAAGCGAGCACTCTAGGCGACCCGTATATGAGTTCTGTGGGGAGAACTGGTTCTGCCCGTACACCAGGGAGAAGGGCGTCTGGCTGGTGGCTCAATTCGGTGTCGTCCTGATTGACGAAAGAACCGCCAGCAACTCATCAATCCAGCGTCTTCCGCACTTGTGCAGCCTATCAAAAGTCCTTGTTTTGAGGCCCCGCGGCACTTCAGCACTTGCCCTTTCCGTCTGGTTGTTGCTTCTTGGATGAGCAACAGAAGTAAAACAGATTTTGCTGCCGAGGTCCTGGATATACTGCATGAAGGTGCGACTTGTGAACTGTGTGCCATTGTCGGTGATGACTCTGTTTGGCACACCAAAACGGCAAACTAGTGCTTTGAAGAACTTGACGGTCGACTGTGCTGTCACCTTTCTCACTGCTTCCACCTCCGACCACTTTGTGAACTTGTCGATTGCGACGTACAAGTACTCAAAGCCCTCGACAGCACGGGGAAAAGGGCCCAATATGTCGAGCCCCCAGACCGAAAATGGCCAGGAGAGAGGGATCGTTTGAAGAGCTTGAGCTGGCTGATGGAGTTTCTTTGAATGGAACTGACATGCTTCACACTTGGTTACTAGTGCAGTTGCATCCTGGAGGGCAGTGGGCCAAAAGAAACCTTGCCGGAACGCCTTGCTGGCAAGAGCCCTTGATCCTATGTGAGAGCCACATATGCCTCCATGTATCTCTGCCAACAGCTCCAGTCTGTCCTCTCGGGGAATGCACTTCAATTTCATGCCGTTCGCTCTTTTTCTGTATAGGACATCATCCACAAACTGGTACATGTTAGACCGACGGGCTATTTTCTCCGCTTCTTCCTATTCCTTAGGGAGTTCCCCTGTTTGGAGGAACTGAACGATGTGCTATGCCCATGCCGGAGCCTAGGGCTCGACGACAAGGACTAAAGGCATGTCCTCTGCCATGGGAGCAGTTGTCTCTACAGCAAGGGCTTGAGGCCCTGCCGGAGCCTGTCACCCCCGGCAAGCTTGCCGTTGTCCCCGGCAACTTCCTTGTCGGCGGCTCCCGGGAGCTCAGCGGGAAAGTACTTGTCGGGGCTCAACTTCCTTCGCTTATTCTGTCCTGCCGATGGTTTGACGGATGGCTGAGTTAGTTGGAGCACAAAGGTCACTGGTTCCATAGGTAACTTGAGGGCAGCACATTTGACAGGTCGTTAGCAATGTTATTCTCCGCTCGAGGAACATGCTCTGCTTGAAGACCGTCAAAACGCTCCTCCAACTTCCTCACTTCATCTACGTAAGCTTCCATGAGCAGGCTCTGATAATCTTTGTTAACTTGCTAGATGACAAGCTGTGAATCACCTCTGATGATGAGCTTCCTAATACCAAGGTCTGCCACGATCCTGAGACCGGCAAGCAGTCCCTCATACTCCGTAGTGTTGTTTGTTGATCTCTCCTGGGGAAAGCGCATCTGGACTACGTACTTGAGGTGCTCTCCAGTGGGTGCAACAAGTAGCACACCAGCGCCGACGCCTTGCAATGAGAAAGCCCCATCAAAGTACATAATCCAATCATGGCTCATTTCCTTGCCGGGGAGAGTGGTCTCTTGAATCTCCTCGTCAGGCGTTGAGGTCCATTTTGCAATGAACTCTGCCAAGGCTCTGCTCTTAATTGTCGAAGTGCTTTCAAACCTGAGACCAAAGCTTGACAGTTCCAATGCCCACTCCACAATCCTCCCGGTTGCATCTGGGTTGTGCAAGATCCATTGCAAAGGGAAGCGAGTGATGACGGTGATCTCATGTGCCTGAAAATAGTGGCACAGCTTCCTCGAGGCCATAAGGAGGCCGAAGAGCAACTTCTGCACACCAGAGTATCTTGATCTAGCCCCCTACACGAGGGAGCTGACAAAATAAACTGGGTGATGCACCATCTTTTTCTTCTGTATCACTTCATTTGCTTGCACAGATCCTGCCTTGCCGGCACCAGACTCTGCCGGGGGTCTCTCCTTGCCAGCACCAGCCCCTGCCGGGGAGAGCTCTGGCTCATCATCCGACGGTCTCGCCACTGCTGCTGCTTCTTCTTCAACTTCCCTCTACGCCACTAGCGCATCACTGACCACTTGGTTTGTTGCCACTAGATATAGCAACAACGGCTCTTGCGGTTTAGGCGCGACTAGTATTGGCGTAGAGGAGAGGTACCTCTTCAAATCTTGCAGCGCTACCTTCGCTTCCGGAGTCCATTTCATTGGACCTGCCTTTTTCAAAATCTTGAAAAAGGGCAGGGCACGCTCAGCAGATTTGGAGATGAACCTACTTAAAGCAGCAACGTAGCCAACAAGCCGACGCACATCTTTGACTCATCTTGGTGCTTCAATCTGCTCAATCGCCTTGATCTTGTCGGGATTTGCTTCGATCCCACGCTGAGACACAAAGAATCCGAGAAGTTTGCCGGATGGGACACCAAACACACACTTTTCAGGATTGAGCTTGAGGTTGATCTTACGCAAATTTGCAAATGTTTCTTCCAAATCTTACACGAGTGTTGCCTTGTCCTTGGTTTTGATCAGTATGTCATCCATGTAAGCTTCCATATTTCTATGTAGCTGGGGCTCAAAACCAATCTGAACCGCTCTTGCAAACGTCAAACCAATGCTTTTCAACCCGAAAGGCATTCGTATAAAACAATACGTACCACATGGGGTGATAAACGCGGTCTTCTCTTCATCTTCCTTTGTCATGAAGATTTGATGGTATCCTGAGTAGGCGTCAAGGAACGACAACAAGTCGCACCCGGTAGTGGAGTCCACGATCTGGTCGATGCGCGGCAAAGGGAAAGGGTCCTTTGGACATGATTTATTGATGTCTGTATAATCAATACAGAGCCTCCATTCCCCATTCGCCTTGCGCACCACAACCGGATTGGCCGACCACGTTGGGTGGAGCACTCCTCTGACCAAGCCTGCCACCTCCAACTTCCTGATCTCTTCGATGATAAACTCTTGCCGCTCCAAAGCTTGCTTCCTGACCTTCTGCTTGACGGGCCGCGCATTAGGACAGACAGCAAGATGGTGCTCAATCACCTCCCTGGGAACGCCGGGGATGTCAGATGCTTGCCATGCAAACACATTGACATTCGCCCGGAGGAAGGCGATGAGTGCGCTTTCCTATTTGCTGTCTGGAGCTTATAGTGAAAGCTCTTCCCGTGCCGTCCTCCTTGACGGGCACCTTCTTGATCTCTCGTGGTGCTGCCTTGGATTTCTTGCTCTTGCCAGTGGAGCTCTCTGGCACGTCCTCGACGGGAACGCAGCACTCCGAGGAGGCGCGCTTGCCGGAGTGGGTGCAAGTGATCTTGCCGGTGCAAGAGGTCTTGCCGGTCTTCTTCTCCCCGGGAGCTCCAGTGGCAGAGCAAGTGCGTTGGCGGCAGGTGCTACCACTGCCTCCCAGTAGAGTTGGTCGGCGCAGATGAGCGCGTCTTTCTTGTCGGAGCCGACAGTGATGATACTCATCAGACCGGGCATCTTCAGTGTGTTGTAGGCGTAGTGTGACGCTGCCATAAACTTGGCCAGTGCTGGACGGCCAAGGATCCCGTTATACGGCAACGGGATCTTGGCGACATCAAAAACGATCTTCTCTGTCCTGTAGTTCAGCTCACCACCAAATGTGACTGGTAGTGTGATCTTACCCTTGGATTGGCTTCTCCCCGGATTGATCCCTTGAAACGTGCCCATCTCTTTGAGGTCTCCATCAGGGATTTGCAACCACTTGATCACCTTGGGCGAGATCAACTTCAGACCAGCCCCACTGTCAACTAACATTTTTGTCACTTTGAGGTAGGGAATTGTTGGCGAAACCAACAACGGCAAACACCCGACCGCGGTTGTGCGGTCAGGGTGGTCCTCAGCATAAAAATGATAGTCGTGTGGGACCGTTTCAATGGCTTCTGGGCATCGATCGATGGCTCCGTCGCATTAATCTCGCGCACCCACTATTTAAGTTGGCGGTGATAAGAATGCAATGAGGCGCCACCATCGATGCACATGGCTTCTGTGGCTTTTTGAAACTCATGCTCGCTAGACTCGTCGTCCTCCTCATGCTCATCATCTCCCTCTTTCTTGTCGCGGCCCCGAGCAGGCCTCTCTTGTTGCTTGTCCTTGCTGCGGCGGCCCCCTTGCTTCTTTTCGGATCCCTCAGCACCATCTTGGCCCTTCTCCTTATCTCGCCTCTCGTACTCAGCTTTTTGCCGTTCCACAAGCTGCTCAACTTGCTGGCAGTTCTGGAGGTCATGGCCCTTGGTGCGGTTGATCTTGCAATATTGCTTGTCGGAGCCTTCTGGCTTGTCGGCAGCCGCCAAGGCCTGGCAGGCGGCGCACCCGGCGACCTCCTTGCCGGGGTCATCAACCTTGGCCTTCTTGGCAATGTCGGGGTTGCCGGATTCCTCGACGGCAAGCACCGTCTTGCCCTTGCGCTTCTTGTTGCGCCGTCGTCCCTTCTTTGCCGGGGCGACGACATCTTCATCTCCGGAGTCACTTCCCGCGTCGGCATCTTCGCCGGGGTACTTCCTTCCTTCTTCATCCCGAGCACATCTGTTGGCCAAAATGTGAAGTTCAACAACATCCCTAACCTTGTTCATTGCCAGCTCTTCACGCATCTTGCGGTTGCGCACGTTCTGATGAAACGCACTGATTACAGTGGCAGGATGAACATCTGGGATGTTGTACTGCACACGGCTGAACCTCTGTATGTATTTGCGCAAGGATTCGCCATCCTTCTGGGGGATGAGATGTAAATCACTTGCCTGGCCAGGAGCTTGGTGGCCTCCAGTAAAGGCGCCAACAAACTCGTAGCACAGATCCGACCAAGAGGAGATGGAATCTACTGGCAAGTGCATCAACACGACCAGACGTTGGGCCTGAGCACCAACGGGAAGTAGTTGGCGAGCACCCTGCCGTCGCGAGCCCCGGCAGCTTGCATCGTGATGGTGTAAACGCTCAGGGACTCGGACGGATGAGTCTTGCCGTCGTATTTCTCCAGGACCTCTGGTTTGAATGTGCGGGTAGTGGGCCACTGGAATCAGCTCAGCTCACGGGTGAAAGCTGGACAACCCACCTCGTCAGGTAGGTCACCAGAATCCCCCGGCGCAGGCCTGTCTAAAGTGGTCCCCGCATGCCAATCGGATTGATGGCGCGCTTCTCGCCGCTGCTCGATGGTAGTTCGAGTGTCTTCCTTTACCCATTCCCGAAGAACTTGACGTTGGTCGCGACGAGCTCGCGGACTAGATGATGCCGTGGAGCCGTCATCGCGGGCATCGACCCGCCATGCTAGCGATCGTTGCTGTCGTGGTGGAGGGGAGTGCACCGTGGTTGCAGCGCCTCCGACCTTTCCGCCGTCGGCACGCACCGGCTTGATGGACCGACGACGCGAAGGACCTGCCTCCTGGTTCCCATCTTTATTGGTGTGGCCAATAAGGCTCTGGATAGCAGCTCTCCACTCTTCTTGCTTCTCCGCAGTAGGAGGAAAATCGAGGAGTAGCTGCGCTCGCGCCAATGCTTCGGCTGGTGTAGGCGGCAGCGACCGGCGCATGGAACGGGAGGTGCTCGGACTTCTAACCACGTTAGAATGAGCCCCATCATGGTTCCGCGGCCGTGCACCATTTCCACCAGCATCTTGGTGTGCGTGCCCACCCTGCGCATCTCGAGAATGATGCTGAGGGCTCTTTCCATGGGGACGTTCGTGATCTCCAACGTCGTGGTGCCACTCGTCGCGCACGACCAGGGAAGACCATGGCACAGGGGCCGGCGGGGGTGTATTGGAGGTTGCTGCGCCATGCGTAGGCAGCACGGCTCCGTCCTTGGACCCAGCGGCGCACAGATCGTCATCGTGGCCGCGAACGATACCGCTTGCCTGACTTCAGTCGCCAGAACGTCATGGATGCTCGAGAACTGCACCTCCGCCACCATCCGCCTCTACACTGCCGCCCGTCCATGCTAGCACAGGTAGATCGGCTGCAGACAAATGGATCACCGTGATCGCCTTCTTCTTGGGAGCCATGGCGATCAAGAAACCGACGCACTAACTGCTAGATCAGGTTTGCACAACCTCAATTTACCCCCTACCTGGCGCGCCAAAGATGTCGGGGAAACGACACCTATGGGATTACGTGGATCCCTTCTACGGTTTGGCAGGGAAGAGGGGTGCACAAAGAGCAGATCTAACAATCAACATGAGGGATTTTTACCCAAGTTCGGGCCGCTGAGAAGCGTAAAACCCTAGTCCTGCTTTTAGTGTATATTCAGTGTTCTTGAGCTTTGGCTAGCTGCTACGCATGCAAACTGGTCCAGAAAGTTCAAAAGTCCCCCCTGTATCGCCTTGGGCCTCCTTTTATAACAAGGGGCAACCACAGTGGCGTACAGGCACACGGGAGGTGTAAAGTGCTACAGTGCACGTGCTTTTTTACTAACGTCTTAGGACAAACACATTAAATGCGTTGCTTGCATGCCCTCTAACTTTATCGGGGATGGAAATAGAGCCCGTCCCATCCGTCGCCGCCTCACCCCGTCTTGACACGCATCCAGGATGATGAGGCATGCAACACCAAGCTGACTGGCTAGCCGCTACACTGGAGAGGTGGCAGGATCTTCACGAAGATCTGCATGCCACCACGCAGGTGCTTGCCTGGTTGGCAGGCTAGTTGATGTGCTGGAATGGTGGCAGGGCAGCGGAGCCTTGCCATGTGCAAGCCTTGTCGTGGCCTCACAATCGTCCCCGGCAAGAAGCTTGCCGGGGCCTCACAAACGTCCCCGGCAAGAACATTGCTGGGAACTTTGCCTTCTGGTCTTCACAAAGATCTGCATGCCACCACGCAAGCACCCCCGGGTCTTGGTCTTGACATTGTCGATGGTGTCAGAGCTCTGAACCTCAAGGGTGGTGGTCCTGTCAGTGCTTTGAAAGTCGTCCCGGCAAGGATCTTGTCGGGGCTTCGCGAGCCATCCCGGCAAGAATCTTGCCGAGGCTCCAGCTTGTCTTCTGCTTTCTGGTTGCTGGCGTGGACGCCGTCTTGGTCGTCTTGTATTTTGCCTCCAGTTGCCCCCGTCAAGCCTTGCCGTGGGTGCGACTGCAACTGCCCATGCACAAGTAAGGGGTTCCAAAGGGCCCAAACTTTAGTACACCAACAGGGCGACCCCCGTGGGGCGTGCCCTGCACCCTTGCCGTCGCCTCGGGACTCTTCTTACTTGGTTTCCAAGTCCTACATATGTCTTCTAGTCCAAGAAAAATCATCGTGAGTTTTATTTCATTTGGAGTCTGTTCGATATTCCTTTTGTGCGAAACTCAAAAACAATGAAAAAATAGAAACTTGCACTGGGCTCTAGGTTAATAAGTTAGTCCCAAAAATAATATAAAATAGCATATTAATTCATATAAAACATCCAAAACAGATAATATAATAGCATGGAACAACAAAAAATTATAGATACGTTGGAGATGTATTAAGCATCCCCAAGCTTAATTCCTACTCGTCCTCGAGTAGGTAAATAATAAAAACAGAATTTTTGATGTGGAATGCTACCTAACATATTTATCCATGTAATTTTCTTTATTGTGGCATGAATGTTCAGATCCATAAGATTAAAAACAAAAGTTTAATATTGACATAAAAACAATAATACTTCAAGCATGCTAATAAAGCAATCATGTCTTCTCAAAATAGCATGGCCAAAGAAAGTTATCCCTACAAATCATATAGTCTTGCTATGCTCCATCTTCATCACACAAAGTATTAAATCATGCACAACCCCAATGACAAGCCAAGCAATTGTTTCATACTTTTGATGTTCTCCAACTTTTTCAACTTTCACGCAATACATGAGCGTGAGCCATGGATATAGCACTATAGGTGGAATAGAATATGGTGGTTGTGGAGAAGACAAAAATAAGGAGATAGTCTCACATCAACTAGGCGTATCAATGGGCTATGAAAATGCCCATCAACAGATATCAATCTGAGTGAGTAGGGATTGCCATGCAACGGATGCACTAGAGCTATAAGTTTATGAAAGCTCAAAAAGAAACTAAGTGAGTGTGCATCCAACTCGATTACTCACGAAGACCTAGGGCAATCTGAGGAAGCCCATCATTGGAATATACAAGCCAAGTTATATAACGAAAAATTCCAACTAGTATATGAAAGTGACAACATAGGAGACTCTCTATCATGAGGATCATGGTGCTACTTTGAAGCACAAGTGTGGAAAAAGGATAGTAACATTGTCCCTTCTCTCTTTTCTCACATTTTTTGTGGGCTTCTGTGGCCTCTTTTATTTTATTGTAAAGTCCAGAGACTCATCCCAACTTGTGAGGGAATCATAGCTTCCATCATCCTTTGCTCACATGGTACAATGCTCTTATAATGATGATCATCACACTTTTATTTACTTACAACTCAAGAATTACAACTTGATACTTAGAACAAAATATGACCCTATATGAATGCCTCCGGCGGTGTACCAGGATGTGCAACGATCTATCGTAGCAAATGGCATCAAAAAATGGACAAGACATGTAAACATCATTCTAGCTACTAACGATCATGCAAAGCAATATGACAATGATGGTGTGTGTCATAATAAAACGGAACGGTGGAAGTTGCATAGCAATATATCTCGGAATGGCTATGGAAATGCCATAATAGGTAGGTATGGTGGCTATTTTCAGGAAGGTATATGGTGGGTGTAAGGCACCGGGGAAAGTTTTGCGACACTAGAGAGGCTAGCAATGGTGGAAGGGTGAGAGTGCGTATAATCCATGGACTCAACATTAGTCATAAAGAACTCGCATACTTATTGCAAAAATCTATTATTCATTGAAACAAAGTACTACGTGCATGCTCCTAGGGGGATAGATTGGTAGGAAAAGACAATCGCTCGTCCCCGACCGCCACTCATAACGAAGACAATCACTAAATAAATCATGCTCCGACTTCATCACATAACGGTTCACCATACGTGCATGCTACGGGAATCACAAACTTTAACACAAGTATTTCTACCAATCCACAATTACTCACTAGCATGACTCTAATATCACCGTCTCTATATCTCAAAACAATCATAATGAATCAAACTTCACATAGTATTCAACGCACTTTATATGAGAGTTTTTATTATATCCCTCTTGGATGCCCATCATATTAGGACTAAATTCGTAACCAAAGCAAATTACCATGCTGTTTAAATAGACTCTCAAAATAATATAAGTGAAGAATGATAGTTCAACAATTTCTATAAAATAAAACCACCGCCGTGCTCAAAAAAGATATAATTGAAGCACTAGAGGAAAATTGCCTAGCTCAAAAGATATAAGTGAAGCACATAGAGTATTCTGATAAATTCACGATTGAAGTGTGTCCCTCTCAAAAGGTGTGTACAGCAAGGATGATTGTGACAAACTAAAAGCAAAAGAATCATATCATACAAGACGCTCCAAGCAAAACAAATATCATGTGGTGAATAAAAATATAGCCTCAAGTAAATTTACCAATAGACGAAGACGAAAGAGGGGATGCCATCCAGGGAATCCCCAAGCTTAGATGCTTGGTTTTCCTTGAATTTTAGCTTGGGGTGCCTTGGGAATCCCCAAGTTTAGGCTCTTTCCACTACTTATTCCGTAGTCCATCAAATCTTTACACAAAACTTGAAAACTTCACAACACAAACTCAACAGAAAACTAATGGGATCCGTTAGTATAAGAAGATAAATCACCACTTTTTGGTACTGTTGTGAACTCATTCTTTATTTATATTGGTGAAATATCTACTGTATTCCAACTTCTCCATGGTTCATAACCCCCCCCCCCCGATACTACCCATAGATTCATCAAAATAAGCAAACAACACATAGCAAAACAGAATCTGTCAAAAACAGAACAGTCTGTAGCAATCTGAAAACTTTGAATACTTCTGTAACTCCAAAAATTCTGAAAAAGTAGGACAACCTGGGAAATTTGCATATCAATCTTGTGTAAAAAAATCAGAATTTTATCAGGCTTCTGTGATTTTTAATAATTCTGTGACTCGGTGCAAAAGTTTTAGTTTTTCAGCAAGATGAAATCAACTATCACTGTAAGCCATCCCAAAGGTCTTACTCGGCCCAAACACTAATTAAAATATAAAAACACATCTAACTAGAGGCTAGATGACAAAATTATTGAATAAACAGAACCAAAAGAGCAAGAACAAAAACAAAATTGGGTTGCCTCCCAACAAGCGCTATTGTTTAACGCCCCTAGCTAGGCATAAAACAAAGATCTAGATATTGTCATCTTTGGCATGCAACTCCTCAGTTACACATTTGGACCTTATAGGAGGTTCTTTAATCTTATCTATAATCACACTCCTTGGTAAGAAATCAAGAAATTCATTTGTAACAAAAGGTTCCTTCATGATATTGACAAAATGAGGGTGAACACTTCTCATCTTAAGATCTTCATTTTCCCCACTAGATGATTTACCTCTATTTTTAGGAACATAAATAAACTTAGCAGCCTTGGTGGAAGGAAAATTTGGGGTACTTTTAACGGAAGCAAAAGCGGAACCCAAGTTAGTAATATTATTCTCCAATTTATCAATGCTAGTGGAACCTTGATCTAACTTCTCATTAACTATGGGTTCTTTTTCCTTAAAATTCTTCAAAGTAACTCCTACCTTTGATCCATATTGAGTAATATGATTATGAATCTTTTTATCTAGGTTTTCAGTAAGATCTACGGTAGCAATTTTATTCTCAATAATATCAAGCCTTTGCATCACATGTTCCAAAGTTAAAACAGTTTCATTAACCATAAGAGGTGGAGAGCCTACCAAATCTATCATAGCCTTATAAGCATCCAAAGTGTGGCTTCCCAAGAAATTTCCCCCGGTAATGGTATCTAGAACATATCTATTCCAAGGAGTAAGACCAACACAAAAATTTCGAAGGAGAACGGATTGCTTAAGAGTAGATCTATTTTGAGCATTGCAAATTCTATACCAAGCATCATTTAAATTTTCTCCCTCCCTTTGCTTAAAATTAAGAACTTCACTCTCGGGAGTACTAGCAATGGTAGGGGGATTAGCCATGAGAGCAAATCAAACGATCTATCACACGAGCAAATGAAAAGATGAACGAAAGAAGGGCGAATAAAAAGGCAATTTTTTTGTATTTTTCTGAAAACATTTTAGAAGTGGGGGAGAGGAAAACGAGAGGCAAATGGCAAATAATGTAGTGCAAGAGATGAGAGTTTATGGTGGGTACTTGGTAGGCTTGGCGTAGATCTCCCCGGCAACGGCGCCAGAAATTCTTCCTGCTACTTCTTGAGCTTGCGTTGGTTTTTCCCTTGAAGAGGAAAGGGTGATGCAGCAAAGTAGAGATAAGTATTTCCCTCAGTTAAGAACCAAGGTATCAATCCAGTAGGAGAAACACGCAAATCCCAACTATATGCACCTACACAAATAATCAAACACTTGCACCCAATGCGAAAAAGGGATTGTCAATCCCTTCACGGTCACTTGCAAAGGTGAGATCTGATAGAGATAGATATAAAAGGTTACTAAAACGTAAAAGCAAATAAAAGTAAATAAATTGAAGCAAGGTATTTTTGGTATATAGATCTGAAAATATATGAAGGAAAATAGACCCGAGGGCCATAGGTTTCACTAGAGGCTTCTCTCTTGAAGGCAAATAATATAGTGGGTAAACAAATTACTATCGAGCAATTGATAGAAAAGCGCAAAGTTATGACAATATCCAAGGCAATGATTATGAATATAGTCACCACGTTCGTGTCAAGTAGACCGACTCCTGCCTGCATCTACTACTATTACTCCACACATCGTCCGCTATCCAGCATGCATCTAGAGTACTAAGTTCATAAAGAATGGAGTAACTCCTTAAGTAAGATGACATGATGTAGAGGGATAAACTCAAGCAATATGATGAAAACGCCATCTTTTTATCCTTGATGGCAACAATGCAATACGTGTCTCGCTACCCCTACTTTGTCACTGGGTGAAATCACGCAAGATTGAACCCAAAACTAAGCACCTCTCCCATTGCAAGAAAAACCAATCTAGTTGACCAAACCAAACCGATAATTCGAAGAGAAATACAAAGATATCAAATCATGCATGTAAGAAATCAGAGAAGATTCAAATAATGTTCATAGATAAGCTGGTCATAAATCCACAATTCATCGATCTCGACAAACACACCGTAAAAGAAGATTACATTGGATAGATCTCCAAGAACATCGAGGAGAACATGGTATTGAGAATCAAAGAGAGAGAAGAAGCCATATAGCTACTAGCTATGGACCCGTAGGTCTATGGTAAACTACTCACGCTTCATCGGAAGGGCAATAGGGCTGATGTAGATGCCCTCCGTGATCGAATCCCCCTCTGGCAGGATGCCGAAAAAGGCCCCAAGATGGGATCTCATGGGAACAGAAGGTTACGGCGGCGGAAAAGTATTTTGGTGGACGCTTCTGGTGGTTTGGGAATATTTGGGAATTTATAGGTTGGAGAATAGGGTTAGAGGAACTCTAATAGGGTTAGAGGCCCACAAGGCAGCCCCCCCCCGAGGCGCGCCCTGCACCCTTGCGGTCGCCTCGGGACTCTTCTCACTTGGTTTCCAAGTCCTATGTGTGTCTTATGGTGCCAAGTTTTATTCTGTTTGGACTCCGTTTGATATTCCTTTTTTGTGAAACTCAAAACAAGGAAAAAACAGAAACTGGCACTGGGCTCCAGGTTAATAAGTTAGTCCCAAAAATAATATAAAATAGCATATTAATGCATATAAAACATCCAAAACAAATAATACAATAGCATGGAACAATAAAAAATTATAGATACGTTGGAGACGTATCACTATTCTTTCCGATCGATCTATCCAAGAGTTCATACTAAAATAACACCAAGTTATTCTTTTCGATCGATCTATCAAGAGTTCGTACTAAAATAACACCAAGTTATTCTTTCCGATCGATCTATAAAGAGTTTATACTAAAATAACACCAAAGCAAATTCAGATTCATAATACTCAATCCAACACAAAGAACCTCAAAGAGTGCCCCACGATTTCTATCGGAGAAACAAAAGACGAGAACGTAAATCAACCCCTATGCATATATTACCCCAATGTCACCTCTGGAATCCGCGAGTTGAGTGCCAAAACATATCTCAAGTGAATCAATATAATACCCCATTGTCACAATGGGTATTCATAGCAAGACATACATCAAGTGTTCTCAAATCCATAAAAGTATTCAATCCGGTAAAACGAAATCTCAAAGGGAAAACTCAATTCACAACAAGATAGAGAGGGGAAAACACCATATGCTCTGACTATATTAACAAAGCCCGTGATACATCAAGATTGTGACATCTCAAGAACACGAGAGAGAGAGAGAGAGAGAGAGAGAGAGATAGAGATTAAACACATAGCTACTGGTACAAACCCTTAGCCCCGAGGGTGGACTACTCCCTCCTCATCATGGTGGCCGCCGGGATGATGAAGATGGCCACCGATGATGTTTCCCCCTCTGGCAGGGAGCCAGAATAGGGTCTAGATTGGTTTTTCCTGGCTATAGAGGCTTGCGGCGGCAGAACTTCTGATCTAGCGACACCCCTAGGATTTTTGGAATATTTGGGAATTTATAGGCCGAAGAGGCGGTGTAGGAGGCCACCGAGGTGGGCACAACCCACCAGGGCGCGCCTGGGCCCCCAGGCGCGCCCAGGTGTTCTGCCCCCCTAGGGGCACCCCTCTAGTACTTCTTTGGCCCAAGTTGTGTCTTCTGGTCCATAAAAATTCTCCAAAAAAGTTTCGCTGCGTTTGGACTCCGTTTGGTATTGATTTTCTGCGATGTAAAAAACAAGCAAAAAACAGCAACTGGCACTGGGCACTATGTCAATAAGTTAGTCCCGAAAAATGATATAAAGTTGCTATAAAATGATGATAAAAGATCCTAGATTGATAATATAACAACATGAATACTTCATAAATCATAGATATGTTGGAGACTTATCCTGCCGCCCTTGGTGATCTCCCACACCGCCTCTTCGCCCTATAAATCCCCAAATATTCCAGATACCCTAGAGGGGGTCGACGAAACACAATTCCAGCCGCCGCAAGTTCCAGAACCACGAGATCCAATCTAAACACCATCATGGAGAGGTTCATCATCCTCATTGGTGCCTCTCCGATGATGCGTGAGTAGTTCATCTTAGACCTACGGGTCCGTAGGCAGTAGCTAGATGGCTTCTTTTCTCTCTTTTGATTCTCAATACAATGGTCTCTTGGGGATCTATGTGATGTAACTCTTTTTGCGGTGTGTTTGTTGGGATCTGATGAACTTTGAGTTTATGATCAGATCTATATCCATGAATATTATTTGAGTCTTCTTTTGATCTCTTATATGCATGATAATCTTATTTATAGCCTTGTATTTCTTCTTCGAATCTTCGGTTTAGTAAGGCCAGCTTGATTGATTTTTATTGCCATGGGAAGAGGTGCTTTGTGATGGGTACGATCTTGCGGTGTTCTTTCCTAGTGACAGAAAGGGCAACAAGACATGCATGTATCATTGCTATTAAGGATAACAAGATGGGGCTATTCCTACATAAATAGATCTCGTCTACATCATGTCATCATTCTTATTGCATTACTCCGTTTCTCCATGAACTTAATACACTAGATGCATGCTGGATAGCGGTCGATGTCTGGAGTAATAGTAGTGGATGCAGGCAGGAGTCGGTCTACTAATCTTGGATGTGATGCCTATATATTGATCATTTCCTTGGATATTGTCATAATTATTTGATCTTCTATTAATTGCCCAACAGTAGTTTGTTTACTCGCCGTGTGCTATTTCTTGAGAGAAGCCACTAGTGAAATCTACGACACCCGGGTCTATTCTTTATCATATTTAATCTCTGATCTATTATTTGCCAATTTTATTTTCAGATCTATTATTCCAAAAACCCAAAAAAATACTTTGTTGCACTTTTTATTTGCATCTTTTATTTCCCGTTTTATCGGGATCTATTTATCCAATCTACCACAATATTTATCCCGTCAACTTGACAATTTCTGGCGTCGTTACCCGAAGAGGGATTGACAACCCCTCATACGCGTCAAGTTGCAAGTATTTGTTCTTTGTGTGTAGGTACCATTTACATAGTATTGATTGGTTCTCCTACTGGATTGATACCTTGTTTTCACAACTGCAGGAAATACCTACCGTAGCTGTACTGCATCATCCCTTCCTCTTTGGGGAAATACCAATGCATTTTCAAGCGACATCAAAATGAATTTCCGGCACCATTGTCGGGGAGATATCATCAACATCTAGCAGGTTCCTAATGACAAATCACATCTCCTTGCAATTTACATTATTTGCCATTTGCCTCTTATTTTCTTCTCCCCCACTTCACAAAAATTTGCCTTTTTATTTGCCTTCTTTTTTGTTTGCCTTTTAATCGTTCGATCTTTTGTTTGCTTGTGTTGCCATGTGCCTTCTATTATCTTGCATCTTCACTTCCTAAAAAACTATTGATATGGATCCTCATCCACTTGCTAATCTTTTTAAAAGATCCAATCATGATGAACAAATTGCTAGTGAGTTGAGTGTACTAGATTATCTTTATGAAGTTTTGCTTGAGATTCGTGAATCTGAAAACTATGATGAAGAAATTTAGGAAGTGATTCATGATAGCTCCTTGGATGAGAATCATGATTGCAATGATTTTACTATAAATTCTATTAATGTCAATTGTGCTAATAATATGCAAAACCCCAAGCTTGGGGATGCTAATTTTGCTATGGCCACTACTTCTTGCAATGATCATGATTGGGGTGATTCTTCTTATGATCTTGAAAATTTATCTAAGCCTCATGATGAATATGATATTGATAATAAGATTTGCAATAATATTGGTAGTGGGTTTGGAAGAGCATCAACTTTAGGTAAACATAATCCCACATATTTGGAGATGTTCAATCTGACATTTTTTTTGATGAAAGTGGGTTTGGAGAGGTCATGACTTTAGTTGATGTTAATCCCACTATTTTGGAAGATTATAAAACTTTTATGCATGTGGATCATGAAGAGAAAATTTTATATAATAGCTATATTGTTGAATTTGATAATGATCCTACATGTAATTACTATGAGAGACGAAAATATGGTTGTAGAAATTTTCATGTTACTAAATCACCTCTCTTTGCATTGAAATTATCGATGCTTCCTTCTTCCTATTTGCATATGCTAGAAATTGCTTGTCTTGATATAAAAAATTCCCTATAAAATGCCTATGCATAGGAAGTATGTTAGACTTAAGCTTGTTTTTCACATGCTATATGATGCTCTCTTTGTGCTTCAATTTTTCTGTTTCATGTGAGCATCATTAAAGCATTATGCCTAGCTAGGGGCATAAAATGATAACGCTTGTTGGGAGGCAACCCAAGTAATAAAATTTATTTTTGCCTTTTTCTTTCTGTTTTTGAGTGTTTGCGCAATTATGCTAATGTTATGATTGTGTTTTATGTTTCAATTAGTGTTTGTGCCACGTAAAGCCTTTGGGATAGCTTTGGTTGATAGTTGATTTGATCTTGTTGAAAAACAGAAAATTTTGCATCCAGTAACAGAATTGTTTAAATTCACAGAAGTGATGAAAAGTTCTGAATTTTCACACAAGATTAATATACAAATTGCCCACGTTGCCCTAATTTTTCAGAATTTTTGGAGTTACAGAAGTATACGAAGTTTTCATATTACTATAGACTGTTCTTTTTTGGCAGATTCTGTTTTCTTTGTGTTGCGTGCCTATTTTGATTAATCTATGGTTTGTATCGGGGGGTATAAGCCATGGTAAAGTTAGAATACATTAGGTATAATGCAAAAATAAAATATGAATGGGTCTGCAACAATACTTAGGGTAGAGATTTGCTTTATTATACTAACGGATCTCACGAAGGTTTTGTTGAGTTTTGTGTGATTGAAGTTTTCAAGTTTTGGGTGAGATCACGATGGATGAATGAATAAGGAGTGAAAGGAGCCTAAGATTGGGGATGCCCCATGGAACCCCAAGTTAATATTCAAGGAGAACCAAGAAAATAAGCTTGGGGATGCCCCGGAAGGCATCCCTTGTTTCTTCTAACGACCATTGGTATTTTACTTGGAGCTATATTTTTATTCGTCACATATCATCAGTTTTGCTTGGAGCGTCTTGTATTATATGAGTTTTTGCTTGTTTTGCTTTTTAGTTTGTGTCATATATCCTTGCTGGACACACCTATTTGAGAGAGCCAAAATTATGCTATGTTTGTTAGAATTGCTCTTTATGCTTCACTTAAATTTTTTTGAGCTATGAAATTGCTCTAGTGCTTCACTTATATATTTTTGAGCAGGGTGTGCTTTAATATTTTTGGAGAAATGCTCTCATGCTTCACTTAGATTTATTTGAGTGTTAGTGAATTTTTGACGAAATTCTCTCATGCTTCACTTATATTATTTTGACAGATCAAAATTTGTATGCCCATGTTCTTCACTTAAATTTGTTTGAGCTTATCAAAAGAAACATATGAAATTAGTCCCAAAGTGATAGATATTCAAGAGGGATATAATAAAAACTTCTAAAAACTTACATGTAGATCATTGGACAAAATAAACTTGATTTCTTGTAATAGTTTTCCGATATGATGATAGTGATATGTGAGTCATGTTGGTGAGTAATTGTGCTTTAGTAAGAATATTGGTGTTAAGGTTTGTGATTCCCTATGCAAGCACGAAAGTCAATAGTTATGTAATGAAATTACATCCTACTTATGGTGCATTATTCGGTGTTAGTTATGCTTAATGCTCGCTTATGTGATTTTTCGTTTCTTGGTTGGTTGCTACTCAATCTATTTGCTAGCCTACACTTGTACTAAGTAGAAATACTACTTGTGCATCCAAAATCCTTAAACCCAGTTTTGCCATATGAGTCCACCATACCTACCTATATGCGGTATTTCAGTGCCGTTCTAAGCAAATTTGTATGTGCCATCTCTAATTTTCAAAATGAATTTCCTTTTTGTGTGCTCGTACAACTCATGAAGCGGCATGGGGTGGCCAATATTTTCCATGCTAGATGTGTTATTCTCAAGATGAGTGTTTATTCACTAGTCATTGCACGAGAGTACGGCAATAGGGATGCTCTGTCCCGAAATGAAAAAGAAATTTACTTTATGTTGTCAAATAATAAATTCCTTGGAAAGTGTTGGTATGGAAGGCACCCGTGAATACAGCTAGCCATGGATTGTGAAAGAATGATGGAAAAAGGAATAAACTTTATTTTCTGTTTGGGAACCACCTATGATATATCTAGCATGGAAAGTGTTGGGAATTACTCGGCCGTTTTTGTTGACGGGAAAAGTATGACTCTCAAAAAATTATCTCTCAGTTTAAGCTTTGAGCTCTAGCACCTCTACAAATCCCTACTTCCCTCTGCGAAGGGCCTTTCTATTTACTTTATGCAATTTTTGTTTTCATTTGAGTCTCCATCTTCTCTTATAAAGCACCAACTAGGGAGCACTATGATCGTACTTGAGCATTGGATGTAGCTAATATGCGGGTGTGTTTCATGAATGGATGAATGATTGAGCATGATGGGCTAGGGATAACTTTCTTTAGTGTTGATATTTTGAAAGACATGGTTGCTTACTGATATGCTTGAGTATTGATGTTTGACACGAGAAATAATAAAAATAACGTGGGTTATTGCATTATTATCTCTCGATGCTCAAGGGGAAATAAAACATTGCGGGCGTGCCAGTGTACTAAGTACACAAATAAACATAGGCAAACATGCACTTTATTAATATCTCGTTGGAGAAACAAAAATACAAGATCCCTTTACACATGTGCTTCGTGTCCTGCTAGCGCAGCCTGCCTGACTGCAGCGATTGTGGTCTCTTGGTTCCCGGGGCCTTGGAAGGCTCCCGGTTAATTACTCCCGCGCAGTTGCTCCGCGAGATACCTCCGATTAAGCCGTGTGGTCGTCTTCGTCTTCTTCGCTTCGTGTTCTCCATGCACAATGATGATGGTGTGTGTAGTGTGGGCAGCGGCAAAGCCCGTGTCCTCGTCGGTACACGTGCCGCTCAAAACGTGGCTTTGTGCTAGCCATGTCCGCCCTTGCTGTCGTGCCTCGTCGGTTTTGACAGCGTTGATGTAGTCGGTGTTGGAGTAGCATGGATCCTGCTTGGCACAGACTTCTTGACAATATAGCGGCTTCGTCGGGGTACGCAAGGGGTTGCCTTGCGGGAGTATTCTTTTATGGAGATTGGCATCGGTGTAAAACCAACGCACACTCGCATCGGCATGGCCGGTATGGTCGGCGTCTCGTCTCAACTAGACGCCGAGGTTACGACAGTCTGTGAAGACAAAGACTCCGCCTCACGAGACCGTGGAAGGTAACGTCTGATGCGTCCATTTTGCATCATGTTTTCTTACTGCTATTTATAATGTTTTTATCCATAATAATGCTTTTTGGAGTAATTATAATGCCTTTTCTCTCATAATATGCAAGGTATATAGAGAGAGGGAGAATTCCGGCAGCTGGAAATATGGACCTGGAAAAGCTATGTTAGGCTACCTATTCTGCACAACTCCAAACAAGATGAAACTTCATGGAGATTTTTTATGGAATATTTGAGGAATATTGGAGCAAATAACTACCAGTGGGGACCCACCAGGTGGGCACAACCCACCTGGGCGCGCCAGGGAGCCCAGGCCCGCCTTGGTGGGTTGTGCTCACCCAGGCCCACCTCCGGTGCCCATCTTCTGGTATATAGGTCATTCTGACCTAGAAAAAATAAGGAGAGGACTTTCGGGACGGAGCGCCGCCGTCTCGAGGCGGAACTTGGGCAGGAGCACTTTTGCCCTCTGGCGGAGCGATTCCGCCGGGGGAACTTCCCTCCCGGAGTGGGAAATCATCGTCATCATCATCACCAACAACTCTCCCATCTTGGGGAGGGCAATCTCCATCAACATCTTCAACAGCACCATCTCATCTCAAACCCTAGTTCATCTCTTGTGTTCAATCTTGTTACTGGAACTATAGATTGGTGCTTGTGGGTGACTAGTAGTGTTGTTTACGTCTTGTAGTTGATTACTATTGGTTTGTTCGGTGGAAGATTATATGTTCAGATCTAATATGCTATTTAATACCCCTCTAATCTTGAGCATGATTATCATTTGTGAGTAGTTACTTTAGTTCTTGAGGTCACAGGAGAAATCATGTTGCAAGTAATCATGTGAACTTGATATGTGTTCGATATTTTGATAGTATGTATGTTGTGACTCCCTTAGTGGTGTCATGTGAACGTCGAATACATGACACTTCACCATATTTGGGCCTAAGGGAATGCATTGTGGCGTAGCAATTAGATGATTGGTTGCAAGAGTGACAAAAGCTTAAACCCCAGTTTAAGCGCTATTCCGTAAGGGGCAGATTGGATGCAAAAGTTTAATGCTATGGTTAGAATTTATTCTTAATACTTTTCTCGTAGTTGCAGATGCTTGCGGGAGGTTTAATCATAAGTAGGATGTTTGTTCATGTAAGAATAGCACCTAAGCACCTGTCCACCCATATATCAAATTATCAAAGTACCGAACACAAATTAAACCAACATGATGAAAGTGACTAGATGAAATTCCCGTGTACCCTCAAGAACACTTTGCTTATCATAGGAGACCATTATGGCCTGTCCTTTGCCTCAAAAGGATTGGGCTACCTTGCTGCACTTTTGTTACTACTATCATTACTTGCTCGTTACAAATTTTCTTGCTATCAAACTACTCCGCTACTTACAATTTCAGCACTTGCAGACATTACCTTGCTGAAAACCACTTGTCATTTCCTTCTGCTCCTCGTTGGGTTCGACACTCTTACTTATAAAAAAGAGCTATAATTGATCCCTATACTTGTGGGTCATCAAGGCTATTTTCTGGCACCGTTTCCGGGGAGTGAAGCGCCTTTGGTAAGTGGAATTTGGTAAGGAAACATTTATGTAGTGTGCTGAAATTTATTGTCACTTGTTACTATGGAAAACAAACCTTTGAGGGGTTTGTTCGGGGTATCTTCACCTCAACCGGAACCACAATTAGCTACCCCTCAACCTACTGCACCTATTGAAAATATTGAATATGAAATTCCTTTGGGTATGATAGAACAACTGCTAGCTAATCCTTATGCAGGAGATGGAACTGAACATCCTGATATGCACTTGATATATGTAGAACAAATTTGTGGATTGTTCAAGCTTGCAGGTCTACCCGAAGATGAAGTTATGAAAAAGGTTTTCCCTTTATCTTTGAAGGGAAAAGCATTGGCATGGTATAGGCTTTGCGATGATATTGGATCTTGGAATCGGAATCGATTAAAATTGGAGTTCCATCAAAAAAATTATCCTATGCATCTAGTTCATCGAGATCGGAATTATATATTTAATTTTTGACCTCGTGAAGGAGAAAGTATCGCTCTAGCTTGGGGAGGCTTAAGTCAATGTATATTCATGCCCCAATCATGATCTCTCAAGGGAAATTATTATCCAGAAGTTTTATGCTCGGCTTTCGCGTAATGATCAAACCCTGCTTGATACTTCTTGTGCTGGTTCTTTTATGAAGAAGACTATTGAATTCGGGTGGGATCTTTTGGAAAGAATTAAACACAACTCTGAAGATTGGGAACTTGACGAAGGTAAAGAGTTAGGTATCAAAATTAAATATGATTGTGTTAAATCTTTTATAGATACCGATGCTTTTCAAAAGTTTAGCACTAAATATGGACTTGACTCTGAGATAGTAGCCTCGTTTTGTGAATCATTTGCTACTCATGTTGATCTCCCTAAAGAGAAGTGGTTTAAATATCACCCACCTATTCAAGAAGAAATTAAAGAACCGGTACCAATTAAAGAAGAAACTATACTTTATAATGTTCATCCAGTTGTTCCTACTACTTATATTGAGAAACCACCTTTCCCTGTTAGGATAAAGGGACATGCTAAAGTTTCAACTGTGGTTAACAAAAGCTATATTAAAACACCTAAACCTGATGAACAAATCAAAGTAGAACCTAGTATTACTATGGTTAAAGATCTCTTGGAAGAAGATATGGATGGGCATGTTATTTACTTCTGTGAAGAAGCTGCTAGAATCGCCAAACCTGATAAAAAGGATAAACATAGACCTGTTGCTGGCATGCCCGTCATCTCAGTTAAAATAGGAGATCACTGTTATCATGGTCTATGTGACATAGGTGCTAGTGCTATTCCTTAACCTTATATCAAGAAATTATGAAAGACATAGCACCCGCAGAGATAGAAGACATTGATGTTACTATTAAACTTGCTAATAGAGACACTATATCACCAATTGGGATTGTTAGAGATGTTGAAGTGTTGTGTGGGAAAATAAAATACCCTACTGATTTTCTTGTTCTTGGTTCCCCAAAAGATGACTTTTGTCCCATTATCTTTGGCAAGCCTTTCTTGAACACCATTAATGCTAAGATAGATTGTAAGAAGCAAATTGTCGGTGTTAGTTTTGGTGATGAGTCTCATGAGTTTAATTTTTCCAAGTTTAGTAGAAAGCTTCATGAAAAAGAATTGCCTAGTAAAGATGAATTAATTGGTCTTGCGTCTATTGCTTAACCACCTACAGATCCTTTAGAACAATATTTGCTAGACCATGAAAATGATTTACATATGCATGAAAGAAATGAAATAGATAAAAATTTATTTGAACAACGTCCTCTACTTAAACAGAACTTTCCTATTGAAACTCTAGGAGGTCCTCCTCCACCCAAAGGTGATCATGTGTTTGAATTAAAACAATTGCCAGACACATTGAAATATGCTTATCTTGATGAAAAGAAAATATATCCTGTTATTATTAGTGCTAACCTTTCAGAACATGAAGAAAAAAGATTATTGACAGTTCTAAGGAAGCACCGGGCTGCTATTGGGTATACTCTTGATGATTTAGAGGGCATTAGTCCCACTCTATGTCAGCACAAAATTAATATGGAACCTGCTAAACCCATTGTTGATCACCAACGTCGGTTAAATCCGAAGATGAAAGAAGTGGTAAGGACGGAAATCTTAAAGCTTATGGAAGCAGGTATAATCTATCCTATAGCTGATAGTAGATGGGTAAGTCCTGTTAATTATGTCCCTAAGAAGGGAGGTATTACTGTTGTTCCTAATGATAAGAATGAACATACTCCACAAAGAATTGTTACAGGCTATAGAATGGTAATTGATTTTAGAAAATTAAATAAAGCAACTAGAAAAGATCATTACCCTCTGTCTTTTATTGATCAAATGCTTGAAAGATTATCTAAGCACACACACTTTTGCTTCCTTGATGGATATTCTGGTTTTTCACAAATACCTGTTTCTCAACCTGATAAGAAAAAAACCACTTTTACTTGTCCCTTTGGAACCTATGCTTATAGTCGTATGCCTTTTGGTTTATGTAATGCACCTGCTACCTTTCAAAGATGTATGACTGCTATATTCTCTGACTTATGTGAAAAGATTGTTGAGGTTTTCATGGATGACTTCTCTGTTTATGGGAAGTCTTTTGATGATTGTTTAAGCAATCTCGAGTGAGTTTTGCAGAGATGTGAACAAAAAAATCATGTCTTGAATTGGGAGAAGTGCCACTTTATGGTTAATGAAGGCATTGTCTTGGGTCATAAACTTTCTGAAATAGGTATTGAAGTGGACCAAGCTAAGGTTGATGCAATTGAAAAAATGCCATGTCCTAAAGATATAAAAGGTATTCGTAGTTTCTTAGGTCATGCTGGTTTCTATAGGAGATTTATTAAAGACTTTTTGTAAAATTTCTAGGCCTCTCACGAATCTTTTGCAAAAGGATATTCCTTCTGTTTTTGATGATGATTGTTTAGAAGCCTTTGAAACACTCAAGAAAGCCTTAATTTCTACACCTATTGTTCAACCACCTGATTGGATCCTACCTTTTCAAATTATGTGTGATGCTAGGTGATTATGCTGTTGGTGTTGTTCCAGGACAAACCGTTGATAAGAAACTAATGTTATTCATTATGCTAGTAAAACTCTAAACAGTGCTCAAAGAAATTATGCTACTACTGAAAAAGAATTCTTAGCAGTGGTGTTTGCTTGTGATAAATTTAGACCTTATATTGTTGATTCCAAAGTAACTGTTCACACAGACCATGCTGCTATTAAATAACTGATGGAAAAGAAAGATGCCAAAACTAGACTTATTCGACGGGTTCTCTTGTTACAAGAATTTGATTTACATATCATGAGAAGACCAAGGAAAATATTGAGAAGATGACTAAACAATATGCAAAACGAGCAAACAAGGGAAGAAAGAAGGTGTTGTTTGAAGAAGGTGATCTTGTGTGGGTACACCTGCGGAAGGATCGTTTCCCAGATCAACGCAAATGCAAGTTGCAGGCACATGGAGATGGTCCATTCAAAGTTCTTGCGAAGATCAATGACAATGCCTACAAGATTGACCTTCCGATGGATTATGGTGTTAGTCCAACTTTCAATGTGTCCGACCTCTCTCCATACTTTGAACCATCAGAGTCGAGGATGACTCCTCTTCAAGAGGGGGAGGATGATGAGGACACCACAACCATCGACAAGCCTCCAACAATTATAGGTCCAATCACAAGAAGTCGCGCCAAACAAATAAGTGACCAGGTGAACGCTAACTTAAGTTTACCTTATAACCTTGATGACATAACTATGCTTTCATCTCCATTGTTGTTGGTTGAACTTGAAGCAATCCAACAACCTATGAGCTCTTGAAGCAACCGCTTTGGAGGAACAAGTTTGAAGAAAACAAGTTTCAAGTGAAGGTGGTGCTGTCAGTTTTTACCTCTGATGTTTTGGTGTGGCACACCCATCTGATGGAGAGACGGGGCCATAGGGGTACATCAACAGAAGCTACATCAAATTATCTTTCAAATGCAAAAAACCTCACATCATTTGGAGTTGTGAGTCAAAAGTTCTAGTCATTCTCGTGGAAGGTGTCCAGGCTGTCAAGACTTCGCGAATTTCCAAGGAGCTCTGCAACAACTCCCAAAGTTGACTGCTTATTCTCCCAAGGAAGCCATGCAAACCTGCTTACTTTTGAAACCATTTTCACACCTAGCTAAGGGGGTTTGTCCCTGCTATAAAACCCCATCTCCCCCATCCTCTAGAGAACCTTTTGTCAAACCATTCAGCTACAAGCTTATGCAGCAAGACTGCCAGAGAGATCCGAGAGATCTTGCTACCTTGGCTCTTGTGAGTTCATTCGGATTTGCGAGAAGGAGCCTCTGGTTCCCCCCTAGTTCGTGCTCTACGGTTCCGGCCGTTTTGTGTGGATTAGTCCCGGTTTGTGGTTCTGCGATTGTTCGGACAGCGGGTTGGAGTTCTTGTAGCTTCGGTCAGCCATCCCCAACATACGGGTTGCATCCAACCTTGGCAGGTATAAAGCTAGTTATCCCGGCTACTTGCAGCTAGTTATCCCTCCCGATTCGATCCTACAACGTGAAGATCGGGCCCACCTCGGGCGTGAACTCGTTCATCGGGTTCCCACCTGTCATCTGGCATCAGAGCCTTCGTTGACACGGTAGGATCTGTTATCCAAGTTTATCTTGCTATCATCCATTTAGATCGAGTGTTTTTCATGCTGTATTTTCTATCCTAGAAGTCCAAAGCCCCACCAAAAATAAATCCAAGCCTTGTTGGTGCTGAGATCTTGTTGTTGCATACCTTGCATGTTCTTCATCTTTTAAATCTGCACCAAGTTCATCTTCGTAATTGCTTTCAGATTTGGTTGTTGTGCTTTGGAAAAAAGGGAGAAAAAAAAGAGTGGCAAAAAATTAATCAAAGAGAAAAAAAGAGTGGCAAAAAAATTCAAGAGAGAAAAAGAAAGTGTTGTGTAAGATCCAAAAGTTTCAGCTTGGTAGAAAAATTTCAGAAGCTTGTGTGTTGTGTGTTTTTCAATCTTGGTGCAAAGGAGCAGCAGATCTATCCCCATATTTTCTTCGTTTTCATCAACTTGATTTCAGCACAAGCCCCCTTTTTGTTAACCCCACCGAGCTCCACCAAAAACCGAAGCTAGTTCTTTGATCCCTGTCTTTCAATCGCTTTGACACATCCGGGAGAAGCACAATCTGATGTGAACTCATAACAACTTTGGTGAGTAAGAGGTAAGGTTGTGTGATTCCACAAAATGATCCTATTCCACTTTTGGCCTTACTAACATGGCAGGATCTAGATCGAGTGTTCATGGAGAAAACCATGGGGAAGAAGATGCCCCGGTCACACGTGCTGATTTTCAGGAATTACAGAACATGGTTCGAGACCTTCGAAGGATGTTTCACGAGCGACCTCCAGCAGGTGGCGATAGGGTTTAACACCGACAACACCCTATTGACCCACCTGAGGAAGTTGGGGATGAAAATTCCGTGCATGCTGCTGTGGATGGTGACTTGGAGGATGATAACAACAGCCATGGTGGACATGCGGCTGCTGCTCGTGGGCGTGGTGTTGCTGCTCATGGAGGGCAGCGAGGAGGACAACTTCGAGGGCGAGGGCATGGTCCTCGTGGGCACTACTATGACCCTCATGAGCGTGTTGCTCGTGGTCATGGAGATGATTTTGATGATTATGATGGTGTCCTATACCGTCGTGCTGCTGAAGATGGGCGTCGTGTAGAACGTCGTGATCGAGATGGTCGAGATGACATAGCAAGAATCAAGTTGCATATCCCCAAGTTCACAGGAAAGGAAGGCCCCGATGCATATTTTAATTGGGAAGAGCAGTGTGATCAGATTTTTCGTATCCATAACCTTGCTGATCCGAAGAGAGTAAACCTTGCTTGTGTTGAGTTTTCTGGTTATGCACTCACTTGGTGGAATCAACTACAAGAAAATCAACTGCTGCTAGGCCGTGATCACATTGACACTTGGGAAGAGATGAAACAAGCCATGAGACGAAGGTTTGTTCCTTCACAATATCAAAGAGATCTCCGAAACAGATTGCAGCGTCTCAGCCAAGGTACGCGCACGGTGGATGAGTACTATAAAGAGATGGAATTGTTGTTGGTTCGTGCTCGTATTCATGAAGATGAGGAGTCAAAGATGGCAAGATTTTTGCATGGTCTCAACAATGAAATTTCTGATTTTGTGGAGATGTTTCCCTATAACACTCTACAAGATATTTTGGAGCAAGCAAAGCGCACGGAGAGGAAGGTGCGGCGGAGTGGTCATGGACGGATATCTCATAACCGCACCACCACACCATGGCAAAGGTTGCAACAAAGTGCCTCTCATGGTGGTTCTCAGTTTCAGCATACTTCACACCCTACTGCCACCCGGCGAACAGCGGCTTCATCGGCATCATCACCAACCCCTAGGAATGTGCACAACCGTGCTCCTTTTGCTGCTGGAAGTACTTCTAACCCCACGGTTGTACCATCATCTCAAAGCCGAGATATTGAGTGTTGGAAGTGCAAAGGGCATGGTCACATTTCTTTTGAATGTCGAAACAAGAGAGTTCTCTTTGTCAATGAACAAGGTGAATGGGAATCTGAGAGTGAGCATGAAGACAATGGAGCATTGGGTGATCATGAGGATGAAGAGGGCGATAAGAGAGGTTGTGATATTAAGGCCGACATGGGAGATTGCCTTCTTTCTCGTCGTGTGCTTAGTGTCAATGCAGCTAGAGAAGAGAAAGGGCAGCGACATAATATTTTTCACACTCGTGGCACCATCAAGGACAAGGTTTTCAGAATTATTGTTGACAATGGCAGCTGCAACAACATTGCAAGTTCAGATTTGGTAGAGAAATTGGGACTGAAACAAAGAAGGCATCCAAGTCCATATAAGATGCAATGGCTCAATGATTTTGGTACACTTTGAGTAAGCAACGTAGTCACCGTTCAGTTTTCCATTGGGAAGTACCGACATCAAGTGGAATGTGACGCGGTGCCAATGCAAGCATGCCAATTGCTGTAGGGAAGACCTTGGTTGTATGATCATGATGTGCAAATTAGCGGCCGTGCTAATCGTCTCTCGTTCCAATACGAGGGAGAGCGCATATCTTTGCTCCCTCTGACATCCGAAGAAATATTGATGGATGATCTGAAAAGGAAAGAGAGAGTGAGCGAGAAACACTTGAGTGACATCCACCAACATAGTGAGCGAGAGAATCCAAAGCCAACTAAAACCCCACAGCTTAAATTGACCAAGACATGGGAAAAATAGGGATTAGTTATGATGACTAGGAAAAGGGACATGAGAGAGTTGAGAGAACCCAACTCCGTGTTCTTTGTACTTTTGTACAAGGACAACTTTCTTTCTACTAACGAATTACCCTCTACCACTCCTAGCGTTGTTGCTGAAATTTTGCAGGGGTATGAAGATGTGTTCCCCGAGGAGATACCACCGGGGCTGCCACCACAAAGAGGCATTGAGCACCAAATTGATTTGGTTCCAGGAGCCCCATTGCCGAACCGACCACCATACCGCACAAATTCGGAAGGCCTACTAAACAAAGGTTATGTAAGGGAAGGTCTCTCTCCTTGTACTGTACCCGTTCTTTTAGTACCCAAGAAAGATGGAACTTCTCGAATGTGTTGTGATTGTAGGCCTATTAACAACATCACCGTGAGATATAGGCATCCAATACCTAGGCTTGATGATATGCTTGATGAACTTAGTGGTGCCACCATCTTTTCTAAAATTGACTTGCGAAGTGGCTACCACCAAATAAGAATAAGAGAGGGTGATGAATGGAAAACTGCTTTCAAAACAAAATCTGGTTTGTATGAGTGGTTAGTTATGCCATTTGGATTGACAAATGCACCTAGTACCTTCATGAGATAATGAATCATGTGCTTAGAATGTTCATTGGCAAGTTTGTGGTTGTTTACTTTGATGACATCCTGATTTATAGCAAAACTTTGGATGAACATGTTGAACATATCCGAGTGTGCTTGTTGTCCTAAGAGAGGAGAAATTATATGCTAACAAGGAAAAGTGCACATTTTGCATAGAAAAAGTTGTGTTTCTTGGCTTTGTTGTTTCAGGTCAAGGTGTGGAGGTAGATGAGGAGAAGGTCAAGGCCATCCGTGAGTGGATGCCTCCACAAAATGTAAGCCAAGTACGAAGCTTTCTTGGCCTTGCTGGTTTCTACCGTCGGTTTGTGAAGGACTTCAGCACCATTGCTGCCCAATGAATGAGCTAACCAAGAAAGATGTTCCCTTCAAGTGGGCAAAATGCACAAGAGAAGGCCTTCCAAGAGCTGAAAAGAAAAATTGACATCTGCACCATTGCTTGCACTACCCAACTTTGGTAAGACTTTTGAAATTGAATGTGATGCAAGTGGTGTGGTATTGGAGGCGTACTAATGCAAGAAGGCAGGCCTATTGCATATTTTAGTGAGAAGCTAAGTGGTCCAACTCTAAATTATTCAGTTTATGACAAAGAATTATATGCACTTGTGAGATCTTTGGAAACATGGCAACATTATTTATGGCCTAAAGAATTTGTGATACATTCCGACCATGAATCTTTAAAGCACCTTAGGGGTCAACAAAAACTGAACCGTAGACATGCAAAATGGAGTGAATTCGTAGAATCTTTTCCCTATATTGTCAAGTACAAGAAAGGAAAAGATAATGTTGTTGCTGATGCTTTGTCTAGACGCCATATTTTACTCTCACAACTTGATACTAAAATTCTTGGGTTGCAAAGCATCAAAGAATTGTATGCCAATGACCCATATTTTGCTGAACCACACTCAAAGTGTAGTGAGGGGAAAGGTTGGGAAAAGTTTCACTTGCATGATGGATTCTTGTTTCGGGCTAACAAATTGTGCATCCCAAATTGCTCTGTTCATTTGTTGCTTTTGCAGGAGGCTCATGCTGGTGGTCTCCTGGGACATTTTGGAGCAAAGAAAACTGAGAGTGTGCTGATTGACCATTTCTTTTGGCCAAGGATGAGGCGTGATGTTGAGCGCTACATACTACGTTGTGAGATTTGCCGCAAAGCTAAGTCACGTTTAAACCCTCATGGACTTTATACGCCCTTATCCATTCCTAGTACACCTTGGGAAGATATTTCTATGGATTTTGTTCTTCGATTACCACGCACTAAGAGGGGAGTGATTCAGTTTTGTGGTGGTTGATAGGTTTAGCAAGATGGCTCATTTTATCCCGTGTCATAAGAGCGATGATGCTTCACACATTGCTGATTTGTTTTCAGGGAAATCGTGCGGCTACATGGAGTACCACGCACTATTGTTTCAGATCGTGACACCAAGTTTCTGAGCTATTTTTGGAAAACGTTGTGGGCAAAGCTAGGACAAAGCTTCTCTTTTCCACTACATGCCACCCACAAACGGATGGACAAACTGAAGTTGTCAACCGCACGCTATCCATGATGCTGAGAGCATTTTTAAAGAAAAATTTGAAGATGTGGAAGAATGTCTCCCCCACGTGGAGTTTGCATACAACAGGGCAGTACATTCGACCACTAAATTTTGTCCTTTTGAAATTGTTTATGGTTTCAAACCTGCTGCTCCCATAGATCTTTTGCCTTTACCATTGCAGGAGCGAACCAATCTTGACTGCAAGTAAGCGTGCTGACTTCGTGAAGAAAATTCATGAGAAGACCAAGGAAAATATTGAGAAGATGACTGAACAATATGCAAAACGAGCAAACATGGGAAGAAAGAAGGTGTTGTTTGAAGAAGGTGATCTTGTGTGGGTACACCTGCGGAAGGATCGTTTCCCAGATCAACGCAAATGCAAGTTGCAGCCACATGGAGATGGTCCATTCAAAGTGCTTGCAAAGATCAATGACAATGCCTACAAGATTGTCCTCCCGATGGATTATGGAGTTAGTCCAACTTTCAATGTTTCTGACCTCTCTCCATACTTTGGACCATCAGAGTCGAGGATGACTCATTTTCAAGAGGGGTAGGATGATGAGGACACCACAACAATCGACAAGTCTCCAACAATTATAGGTCCAATCACAAGAAGTCGCGCCAAACTAATAATTGACTAGGTGAACGCTTACTTAAGTTTACCTTGTAACCTTGGTGACACAACTGTTGAACTTAGGTATCACATGGAAGAAATCCAACAACCTATGAGCTCTTAAAGCAACCGGTTTGGAGGAACAAGTTTCAAGTGAAGCTGATGCTGCCAGTTTTTACCTCTGATGTTTTGGTGTGCCACACCCATGTGGTGGAGAGACGGGGCCATAGGGGTACATCAACAGAAGCTACATCAAATTATCTTTCCAATGCAAAAAACCTCACATCATTTGGAGTTGTGAGTCAAAAGTTCTAGTCATTCTCGTGGAAGGTGTCCAGGCTCTCAAGACTTCGCGAATTTCCGAGGAGCTCTGCAACAACTCCCAAAGTTGACTGCTTATCCCCACAAGGAAGCCATGCAAACCTGCTTACTTTTGAAACCATTTTCACACCTAGCTAAGGGGGGTTGTCCCTGCTATAAAACCCCATCTCCCCCATCCTCTAGAGAACCTTTTGTCAAACCATTCAGCTACAAGCTTATGCAGCAAGACTGCTAGAGAGATCCGAGAGATCTTGCTACCTTTGCTCTTGTGAGTTCATTCGGATTCGCGAGAAGGAGCCTCTGGTTCCCCCTAGTTCGTGCTCTACGGTTCCGGCCGTTTTGTGTGGATTAGTCCCGGTTTGTGGTTCTGCGATTGTTCGGACAGCGGGTTGGAGTTCTTGTAGCTTCGGTCAGCCATCCCCAACGTACGGGTTGCATCCAACCTTGGCAGGTATAAAGCTAGTTATCCCGGCTGCTTGCAGCTAGTTATCCCTCCCGATTCGATCCTACGACGTGAAGATCGGGCCACCCTCGGGCGTGAACTCGTTCATCGGGTTCCCACCTATCATCTGGCATCAGAGCCTTCGTTGACACGGTAGGATCTGTTATCCAAGTTTATCTTGCTATCATCCCTTTAGATCGAGTGTTTTTCATGCTATATTTTCTGTCCTAGAAGTCCAAAGCCCCACCAAAAATAAATCCAAGCCTTGTTGGTGCTGAGATCTTGTTGTTGCATACCTTGCATGTTCTTCATCTTTTAGATCTGCACCAAGTTCATCTTCGTAATTGCTTTCAAATTTGGTTGTTGTGCTTTGGAAAAAGAGAGAAAAAATAGTGGCAAAAAAATCAAAGAGAGAAAAAAAGAGTGGCAAAAAAAGTCAAGAGAGAAAAAGAAAGTGTTGTGTAAGATCCAAAAGTTTCAGCTTGGTAGAAAAATTTCAGAAGCTTGTGTGTTGTGTTTTTCAATCTTGGTGCAAAGGTGCAGCAGATCCATCCACATATTTTTCTTGGTTTGCATCAACTTGATTTCAGCACAAGCCCCTTTTTGTTTACCCCACCGAGCTCCACCAAAAACCGAAGCTAGTTCTTTGATCCCTGTCTTTCAATCGCTTTAACACATCCGGGAGAAGCACAATCTGATGTGAACTCATAAGAACTTTGGTGAGTAAGAGGTGAGGTTGTGTGATTCCACAAAATTATCCTATTCCACTTTTGGCCTTACTAACATGGCAGGATCTAGATCGAGTGTTCATGGAGAAAACCATGGGGAAGAAGATGCCCCGGTCACACGTGCTGATTTTCAGGAATTACAGAACATGGTTCGAGACCTTGGAAGGATGTTTCACGAGCGACCTCCAGCAGGTGGCGATAGGGTTCGACACCGACAACACCCTATTGACCCACTTGAGGAAGTTGGGGATGAAAATTCCGTGCATGCTGCTGTGGATGGTGACTTGGAGGATGATAACAACAGCCATGGTGGACATGTGGCTGCTGCTCGTGGGCGTGGTGTTGCTGCTCATGGAGGGCAGCGAGGAGGACAACTTCGAGGGCGAGGGCATGGTCCTCGTGGGCACTACTATGACCCTCATGAGCGTGTTGCTCGTGGTCATGGAGATGATTTTGATGATTATGATGGTGTCCCATACCGTCGTGCTGCTGAAGATGGGCGTCGTGCAGAACGTCGTGATCGAGATGGTCGAGATGACATAGCAAGAATCAAGTTGCATATCCCCAAGTTCACAGGAAAGGAAGACCCCGATGCATATTTTGATTGGGAAGAGCAGTGTGATCAGATTTTTCGTATCCATAACCTTGCTGATCTGAAGAGAGTAAACCTTGCTTGTGTTGAGTTTTCTGGTTATGCACTCACTTGGTGGAATCAACTACAAGAAAATCAACTGCTGCTAGGCCGTGATCACATTGACACTTGGGAAGAGATGAAACAAGCCATGAGGCGAAGGTTTGTTCCTTCACAATATCAAAGAGATCTCCGAAACAGATTGCAGCGTCTCAGCCAAGGTACGCGCACGGTGGATGAGTACTATAAAGAGATGGAATTGTTGTTGGTTCGTGCTCGTATTCATGAAGATGAGGAGTCAAAGATGGCAAGATTTTTGCATGGTCTCAACAATGAAATTTCTGATTTTGTGGAGATGTTTCCCTATAACACTCTACAAGATATTTTGGAGCAAGCAAAGCGCACGGAGAGGAAGGTGCAGCGGAGTGGTCATGGACGGATATCTCATAACCGCACCACCACACCATGGCAAAGGTTGCAGCCAAGTGCCTCTCATGGTGGTTCTCAGTTTCAGCATACTTCACACCCTACTGCCACCCGGCGAACAGCGGCTTCATCGGCATCATCACCAGCCCCTAGGAATGTGGACAAGCGTGCTCCTTCTGCTGCTGGAAGTACTCTAACCCCACGGCTGTACCATCATCTCGAAGCCGAGATATTGAGTGTTGGAAGTGCAAAGGGCATGGTCACATTTCTTCTGAATGTCGAAACAAGAGAGTTCTCTTTGTGAATGAACAAGGTGAATGGGAATCTGAGAGTGAGCATGAAGATAATGGAGCATTGGGTGATCATGAGGATGAAGAGGGCGAGAAGAGTGGTTGTGATATTCAGGCCGACATGGGAGATTGCTTTGTTTCTCGTCGTGTGCTTAGTGTTAATGCAGCTAGAGAAGAGAAAGGGCAGCGACATAATATTTTTCACACCCGTGGCACCATCAAGGACAAGGTTTGCAGAATTATTGTTGACAATGGCAGTTGCAACAACATTGCAAGTTCAGATTTGGTAGAGAAAGTTGGGACTGAAACAAAGAAGGCACCCAAGTCCATATAAGATGCAATGGCTCAATGATTGTGGTACACTTCGAGTAAGCAACATTGTCACCGTTCAGTTTTCCATTGGGAAGTACCGAGATCAAGTGGAATGTGACGTGGTGCCAATGCAAGCATGCCAATTGCTGTTGGGAAGACCTTGGTTGTATGATCATGATGTGCAAATCAGCGGCCGTACTAATCGTCTCTCATTCCAATACGAGGGAGAGCGCATATCTTTGCTCCCTTTGACACCCGAAGAAATATTGATGGATGATCTGAAAAGGAAAGAGAGAGTGAGCGAGAAACACTTGAGTGACATCCACCAACATAGTGAGCGAGAGAATCCAAAGCCAAATAAAACCCCACAGCTTAAATTGACCAAGACATGGGAAAAACAGGGATTAGTTATGATGGCTAGGAAAAGGGACATGAGAGAGTTGAGAGAACCCAATTCCGTGTTCTTTGTACTTTTGTACAAGGACAACTTTCTTTCTACTAACAATTTATCCTCTACCACTCCTAGTGTTGTTGTTGGAATTGTGCAGGGGTATAAAGATGTGTTCCCCGAGGAAATACCACCAGGGATGCCACCACAAAGAGGCATTGAGCACCAAATTGATTTGGTCCAGGAGCCCCATTGCCGAACCGACCACCATACCGCACAAACCGGAGGAAACCAAGGAGATTCAACGACAAGTTGAAGGCCTACTAAACAAAGGTTATGTAAGGGAAAGTCTCTCTCCTTGTGTTGTACACGTTCTTTTAGTACCAAAAAAAGATGTATCTTCGCGAATGTGCTATGATTGTAGGCCTATTAACAACATCACCGTGAGGTATAGGCACCCAATACCTAGGCTTGATGATATGCTTGATGAACTTAGTGGTGCCACCATCTTTTCTAAAATTGACTTGCGAAGTGGCTACCACCAAATAAGAATGAGAGAGGGTGATGAATGGAAAACTGCTTTCAAAACAAAATCTGGTTTGTATGAGTGGTTAGTTATGCCATTTGGATTGACAAATGCACCTAGTACCTTCATGAGATTAATGAATCATGTGCTTAGAATGTTCATTGGCAAGTTTGTGGTTGTTTACTTTGATGACATCCTGATTTATAGCAAAACTTTGGATGAACATGTTGAACACATTCGGTGTGTGCTTGCTGTCCTAAGAGAGGAGAAATTATATGCTAACAAGGAAAAGTGCACATTTTGCATAGAAAAAGTTGTGTTTCTTGGCTTTGTTGTTTCAGGTCAAGGTGTGGAGGTAGATGAGGAGAAGGTCAAGGCCATCCGTGAGTGGATGCCTCCACAAAATGTAAGCCAAGTACGAAGCTTTCTTGGCCTTGCTGGTTTCTACCGTCGGTTTGTGAAGGACTTCAGCACCATTGCTGCCCCAATGAATGAGCTAACCAAGAAAGATGTTCCCTTCAAGTGGGCAAATGCACAAGAGAAGGCCTTCCAAGAGCTGAAAGAAAAATTGACATCTGCACCATTGCTTGCACTACCCAACTTTGGTAAGACTTTTGAAATTGAATGTGATGCAAGTGGTGTGGGTATTGGGGGCGTACTAATGCAAGAAGGTAGGCCTATTGCATATTTTAGTGAGAAGCTAAGTGGTCCAACTCTAAATTATTCAGTTTATGACAAAGAATTATATGCACTTGTGAGATCTTTGGAAACATGGCAACATTATTTGTGGCCTAAAGAATTTGTGATACATTCCGACCATGAATCTTTAAAGCACCTTAGGGGTCAACAAAAACTGAACCGTAGACATGCAAAATGGAGTGAATTCATAGAATCTTTTCCCTATATTGTCAAGTACAAGAAAGGAAAAGATAATGTTGTTGCTGATGCTTTGTCTAGACGCCATATTTTACTCTCACAACTTGATACTAAAATTCTTGGGCTGCAAAGCATCAAAGAATTGTATGCCAATGACCCATATTTTGCTGAACCACACTCAAAGTGTAGTGAGGGGAAAGGTTGGGAAAAGTTTCACTTGCATGATGGATTCTTGTTTCGAGCTAACAAATTGTGTGTCCCAGATTGCTCTGTTCGTTTGTTGCTTTTGCAGGAGGCTCATGCTGGTGGTCTCATGGGACATTTTGGAGCAAAGAAAACTGAGAGTGTGCTGATTGACCATTTCTTTTGGCCAAGGATGAGGCGTGATGTTGAGCGCTACATACTACGTTGTGAGATTTGCCGCAAAGCTAAGTCACGTTTAAACCCTCATGGACTTTATACGCCCTTATCCATTCCTAGTACACCTTGGGAAGATATTTCTATGGATTTTGTTCTTGGATTACCACGCACTAAGAGGGGGAGTGATTTAGTTTTTGTGGTGGTTGATAGGTTTAGCAAGATGGCTCATTTTATCCCGTGTCATAAGAGCAATGATGCTTCACACATTGCTGATTTGTTTTTCAGGGAAATCGTGCGGCTACATGGAGTACCACGCACTATTGTTTCAGATCGTGACACCAAGTTTCTGAGCTATTTTTGGAAAACATTGTGGGCAAAGCTAGGGACAAAGCTTCTCTTTTCCACTACATGCCACCCACAAACGGATGGACAAACTGAAGTTGTCAACCGCACGCTATCCATGATGCTGAGAGCAGTTTTAAAGAAAAATTTGAAGATGTGGGAAGAATGTCTCCCCCATGTGGAGTTTGCATACAACAGGGCAGTACATTCGACCACTAAATTTTGTCCTTTTGAAATTGTTTATGGTTTCAAACCTGCTGCTCCCATAGATCTTTTGCCTTTACCATTGCAGGAGCGAACCAATCTTGATGCAAGTAAGCGTGCTGACTTCGTGAAGAAAATTCATGAGAAGACCAAGGAAAATATTGAGAAGATGACTGAACAATATGCAAAACTTGCAAACAAGGGAAGAAAGAAGGTGTTGTTTGAAGAAGGTGATCTTGTGTGGGTACACCTGCGGAAGGATCATTTCCCAGATCAATGCAAATGCAAGTTGCAGCCACATGGAGATGGTCCATTCAAAGTTCTTGCGAAGATCAATGGCAATGCCTACAAGATTGACCTTCCGATGGATTATGGTGTTAGTCCAACTTTCAATGTGTCCAACCTCTCACCATACTTTGGACCATCAGAGTCGAGGACGACTCCTCTTCAAGAGGGGGAGGATGATGAGGACACCACAACCATCGACTAGCCTCCAACAATTATAGGTCCAATCACAAGAAGTCGCACCAAACAAATAAGTGACCAGGTGAACGCTAACTTAAGTTTACCTTGTAACCTTGATGACACAACTATGCTTTCATCTCCATTGTTGTTGGTTGAACTTAGGTATAACGTGGAAGCAATCCAACAACCTATGAGCTCTTGAAGCAACCGCTTTGGAGGAACAAGTTTGAAGAAAACAAGTTTCAAGTGAAGCTGGTGCTGTCAGTTTTTATCTTTGATGTTTTGGTGTAGCACACCCATGTGATGGAGAGACGGGGTCATAGGGGTACATCAACAGAAGCTACATCAAATTATCTTTCCAATGCAAAAAACCTCACATCATTTGGAGTTGTGAGTCAAAAGTTCTAGTCATTCTCGTGGAAGGTGTCCAGGCTGTCAAGACTTCGCGAATTTCCGAGGAGCTCTGCAACAACTCCCAAAGTTGACTGCTTATTCACCCAAGGAAGCCATGCAAACCTGCTTACTTTTGAAACACATTTTCACACCTAGCTATGGGGGGTTGTCCCTGCTATAAAACCCCATCTCCCCCATCCTCTAGAGAACCTTTTGTCAAACCATTCAGCTACAAGCTTATGCAGCAAGACTGCTAGAGAGATCCGAGAGATCTTGCTACCTTTGCTCTTGTGAGTTCATTCGGATTCGCGAGAAGGAGCCTCTGGTTCCCCCTAGTTCGTGCTCTACGGTTCCGGCCGTTTTGTGTGGATTAGTCCCGGTTTGTGGTTCTGCGATTGTTCGGACAGCGGGTTGGAGTTCTTGTAGCTTCGGTCAGCCATCCCCAACGTACGGGTTGCATCCAACCTTGGCAGGTATAAAGCTAGTTATCCCGGCTGCTTGCAGCTAGTTATCCCTCCCGATTCGATCCTACGACGTGAAGATCGGGCCACCCTCGGGCGTGAACTCGTTCATCGGGTTCCCACCTATCATCTGGCATCAGAGCCTTTGTTGACACGGTAGGATCTGTTATCCAAGTTTATCTTGCTATCATCCCTTTAGATCGAGTGTTTTTCATGCTATATTTTCTGTCCTAGAAGTCCAAAGCCCCACCAAAAATAAATCCAAGCCTTGTTGGTGCTGAGATCTTGTTGTTGCATACCTTGCATGTTCTTCATCTTTTAGATCTGCACCAAGTTCATCTTCGTAATTACTTTCAGATTTGGTTGTTGTGCTTTGGAAAAAAATAGAGAAAAAAAAGAGTGGCAAAAAAAGAATCAAAGAGAGAAAAAAGAGTGGCAAAAAAAGTCAAGAGAGAAAAAGAAAGTGTTGTGTAAGATCCAAAAGTTTCAGCTTGGTAGAAAAATTTCAGAAGCTTGTGTGTTGTGTGTTTTTCAATCTTGGTGCAAAGGTGCAGCAGATCTATCCCCATATTTTCTTGGTTTGCATCAACTTGATTTCAGCACAAGCCCCCTTTTTGTTTACCCCACCGAGCTCCACCAAAAACCGAAGCTAGTTCTTTGATCCCTGTCTTTCAATCGCTTTAACACATCCGGGAGAAGCACAATCTGATGTGAACTCATAAGAACTTTGGTGAGTAAGAGGTGAGGTTGTGTGATTCCACAAAATTATCCTATTCCACTTTTGGCCTTACTAACATGGCAGGATCTAGATCGAGTGTTCATGGAGAAAACCATGGGGAAGAAGATGCCCCGGTCACACGTGCTGATTTTCAGGAATTACAGAACATGGTTCGAGACCTTGGAAGGATGTTTCACGAGCGACCTCCAGCAGGTGGCGATAGGGTTCGACACCGACAACACCCTATTGACCCACTTGAGGAAGTTGGGGATGAAAATTCTGTGCATGCTGCTGTGGATGGTGACTTGGAGGATGATAACAACAGCCATGGTGGACATGCGGCTGCTGCTCGTGGGCGTGGTATTGCTGCTCAAGGAGGGCAGCGAGGAGGACAACTTCGAGGGCGATGGCATGGTCCTCGTGGGCACTACTATGACCCTCATGAGCGTGTTGCTCGTGGTCATGGAGATGATTTTGATGATTATGATGGTGTCCCATACCGTCGTGCTGCTGAAGATGGGCGTCGTGCAGAACGTCGTGATCGAGATGGTCGAGATGACATAGCAAGAATCAAGTTGCATATCCCCAAGTTCATAGGAAAGGAAGACCCCGATGCATATTTTGATTGGGAAGAGCACTGTGATCAGATTTTTCGTATCCATAACCTTGCTGATCCGAAGAGAGTAAACCTTGCTTGTGTTCAGTTTTCTGGTTATGCACTCACTTGGTGGAATCAACTACAAGAAAATCAACTGCTGCTAGGCCGTGAATACATTGACACTTGGGAAGAGATGAAACAAGCCATGAGGCGAAGGTTTGTTCCTTCACAATATCAAAGAGATCTCCGAAACAGATTGCAGCGTCTCGGCCAAGGTACGCGCACGGTGGATGAGTACTATAAAGAGATGGAATTGTTGTTGGTTCGTGCTCGTATTCATGAAGATGAGGAGTCAAAGATGGCAAGATTTTTGCATGGTCTCAACAATGAAATTTCTGATTTTGTGGAGATGTTTCCCTATATCACTCTACAAGATATTTTGGAGCAAGCAAAGCGCACGGAGAGGAAGGTGCAGCGGAGTGGTCATGGACGGATATCTCATAACTGCACCACCACACCATGGCAAAGGTTGAAGCCAAGTGCCTCTCATGGTGGTTCTCAGTTTCAGCACACTTCACAACCTACTGCCACCCGGCGAACAGCGGCTTCATCAGCATCATCACCAGCCCCTAGGAATGTGGACAAGCGTGCTCCTTCTGCTGCTGGAAGTACTTCTAACCCCACGGCTGTACCATCATCTCGAAGCCGAGATATTGAGTGTTGGAAGTGCAAAGGGCATGGTCACATTTCTTCTGAATGTCGAAACAAGAGAGTTCTCTTTGTGAATGAACAAGGTGAATGGGAATCTAAGAGTGAGCATGAAGACAATGGAGCATTGGGTGATCATGAGGATGAAGAGGGCGAGAAGAGTGATTGTGATATTCAGGCCGACATGGGAGATTGCTTTGTTTCTCGTCGTGTGCTTAGTGTCAATGCAGCTAGAGAAGAGAAAGGGCAGCGACATAATATTTTTCACACCCGTGGCACCATCAAGGACAAGGTTTGCAGAATTATTATTGACAATGGCAGCTGCAACAATATTGCAAGTTCAGATTTGGTAGAGAAATTGGGACTGAAACAAAGAAGGCATCCAAGTCCATATAAGATGCAATGGCTCAATGATTTTGGTACACTTCGAGTAAGCAACGTAGTCACCGTTCAGTTTTCCATTGGGAAGTACCGAGATCAAGTGGAATGTGACGTGGTGCCAATGCAAGCATGCCAATTGCTGTTGGGAAGACCTTGGTTGTATGATCATGATGTGCAAATCAGCGGCCGTGCTAATCGTCTCTCGTTCCAATACGAGGGAGAGCGCATATCTTTGCAACCTCTGACATCTGAAGAAATATTGATGGATGATCTGAAAAGGAAAGAGAGAGTGAGCGAGAAACACTTGTGACATCCACCAACATAGTGAGCGAGAGAATCCAAAGCCAACTAAAACCCCACAGCTTAAATAGACCAAGACATGGGAAAAACCGGGATTAGTTATGATGGCTAGGAAAAGGGACATGAGAGAGTTGAGAGAACCCAACTCCGTGTTCTTTGGACTTTTGTACAAGGACAACTTTCTTTCTACCAACAAATTACCCTCTACCACTCCTAGCGTTGTTGCTGAAATTTTGCAGGGGTATGAAGATGTGTTCCCCGAGGAGATACCACCGGGGCTGCCACCACAAAGAGGCATTGAGCACCAAATTGATTTGGTTCCAGGAGCCCCATTGCCAAACCGACCACCATGCCGCACAAATTCGGAGGAAACCAAGGAGATTCAATGACAAGTTGAAGGCCTACTAAACAAAGGTTATGTAAGGGAAAGTCTCTCTCCTTGTGTTGTACCCGTTCTTTTAGTACCCAAGAAAGATGGAACTTCTCGAATGTGTTGTGATTGTAGGCCTATTAACAACATCACCGTGAGATATAGGCATCCAATACCTAGGCTTGATGATATGCTTGATGAACTTAGTGGTGCCACCATCTTTTCTAAAATTGACTTGCGAAGTGGCTACTACCAAATAAGAATGAGAGAGGGTGATGAATGGAAAACTGCTTTCATAACAAAATCTGGTTTGTATGAGTGGTTAGTTATGCCATTTGGATTGACAAATGCACCTAGTACCTTCATGAGATTGATGAATCATGTTCTTAGAAAGTTCATTGGCAAGTTTGTGGTTGTTTACTTTGATGACATCCTGATTTATAGCAAAACTTTGGATGAACATGTTGAACACATTTGGTGTGTGCTTGCTACTAAGAGAGGAGAAATTATATGCTAACAAGGAAAAGTGCACATTTTGCATAGAAAAAGTTGTGTTTCTTGGCTTTGTTGTTTCAGGTCAAGGTGTGGAGGTAGATGAGGAGAAGGTCAAGGCCATCCGTGAGTGGATGCCTCCACAAAATGTAAGCCAAGTACAAAGCTTTCTTGGCCTTGCTGGTTTCTACCGTCGGTTTGTGAAGGACTTTAGCACCATTGCTGCCCCAAGGAATGAGCTAACCAAGAAAGATGTTCCCTTCAAGTGGGCAAATGCACAAGAGAAGGCCTTCCAAGAGCTGAAAGAAAAATTGACTTCTGCACCATTGCTTGCACTACCCAACTTTGGTAAGACTTTTGAAATTGAATGTCATGCAAGTGGTGTTGGTATTGGAGGCATACTAATGCAAGAAGGCAGGCCTATTGCATATTTTAGTGAGAAGCTAAGTGGTCCAACTCTAAATTATTTAGTTTATGACAAAGAATTATATGCACTTGTGAGATCTTTGGAAACATGGCAACATTATTTATGGCCTAAAGAATTTGTGATACATTCCGACCATGAATCTTTAAAGCACCTTAGGGGTCAACAAAAATTGAACCGTAGGCATGCAAAATGGCGTGAATTTGTAGAATCTTTTCTCTATATTGTCAAGTACAAGAAAGGAAAAGATAATGTTGTTGCTGATGCTTTGTCTAGACGCCATATTTTACTCTCACAACTTGATACTAAAATTCTTGGGCTGCAAAGCATCGAAGAATTGTATGCCAATGACCCATATTTTGCTGAACCACACTCAAAGTGTAGTGAGGGGAAAGGTTGGGAAAAGTTTCACTTGCATGATGGATTCTTGTTTCGAGCTAACAAATTGTGCATCCCAGATTGCTCTGTTCGTTTGTTGCTTTTGCAGGAGGCTCATGCTGGTGGTCTCATGGGACATTTTGGAGCAAAGAAAACTGAGAGTGTGATGATTGACCATTTCTTTTGGCCAAGGATGAGGCGTGATGTTGAGCGTTGCATACTACGTTGTGAGATTTGCCGCAAAGCTAAGTCACGTTTAAACCCTCATGGACTTTATACGCCCTTAAAAGATATTTCTATGGATTTTGTTCTTGGATTACCACGCACTAAGAGGGGGAGTGATTCAGTTTTTGTGGTGGTTGATAGGTTTAGCAAGATAGCTCATTTTATCCCGTGTCATAAGAGCGATGATGCTTCACACATTGCTGATTTCTTTTTCAGGGAAATCTTGCAACTACATGAAGTACCACGCACTGTTGTTTCAGATCGTGACACCAAGTTTCTGAGCTATTTTTGGAAAACGTTGTGGGCAAAGCTAGGGACAAAGCTTCTCTTTTCCACTACATGCCACCCACAAACGGATGGACAAACCGAAGTTGTCAATCGCACGCTATCCATGATGCTGAGAGCAGTTTTAAAGAAAAATTTGAAGATGTGGGAAGAATGTCTCCCCCACGTGGAGTTTGCATACAACAGGGCAGTACATTCGACCACTAAATTTTGTCCTTTTGAAATTATGGTTTCAAACCTGCTGCTCCGATAGATCTTTTGCCTTTACCATTGCAGGAGCGAACCAATCTTGATGCAAGTAAGCGTGCTGACTTCGTGAAGAAAATTCATGAGAAGACCAAGGAAAATATTGAGAAGATGACTGAACAATATGCAAAACGAGCAAACAAGGGAAGAAAGAAGGTGTTGTTTGAAGGAGGTGATCTTGTGTGGGTACACCTGCGGAAGGATCGTTTCCCAGATCAACGCAAATGCAAGTTGCAGCCACGTGGAGATGGTCCATTCAAAGTTCTTGCGAAGATCAATGACAATGCCTACAAGATTGACCTTCCGATGGATTATGGTGTTAGTCCAACTTTCAATGTGTCCGACCTCTCTCCATACTTTGGACCATCAGAGTCGAGGAAGACTCCTCTTCAAGAGGGGGAGGATGATGAGGACACCACAACCATCGACTAGCCTCCAACAATTATAGGTCCAATCACAAGAAGTCGCGCCAAACAAATAAGTGACCAGGTGAACGCTAACTTAAGTTTACCTTGTAACCTTGATGACACAACTATGCTTTCATCTCCATTGTTGTTGGTTGAACTTAGGTATAACATGGAAGCAATCCAACAACCTATGAGCTCTTGAAGCAACCGCTTTGGAGGAACAAGTTTGAAGAAAACAAGTTTCAAGTGACGCTGGTGCTGTCAGTTTTTACCTCTGATGTTTTGGTGTGGCACACCCATGTGATGGAGAGACGGGGCCATAGGGGTACATCAACAGAAGCTACATCAAATTATCTTTCCAATGCAAAAAACCTCACATCATTTGGAGTTGTGAATCAAAAGTTCTAGTCATTCTCGTGGAAGGTGTCCAGGATGTCAAGACTTCGCGAATTTCCGAGGAGCTCTGCAACAACTCCCAAAGTTGACTGCTTATTCACCCAAGGAAGCCATGCAAACCTTCTTACTTTTAAAACCATTTTCACACCTAGCTAAGGGGGTTGTCCCTGCTATAAAACCCCATCTCCCCCATCCTCTAGAGAACCTTTTGTCAAACCATTCAGCTACAAGCTTATGCAGCAAGACTGCTAGAGAGGTCCGAGAGATCTTGCTACCTTTGCTCTTGTGAGTTCATTCGGATTTGCGAGAAGGAGCCTCTGGTTCCCCCTAGTTCGTGCTCTACGGTTCCGGCCGTTTTGTGTGGATTAGTCCAGGTTTGTGGTTCTGCGATTGTTCGGACAGCGGGTTGGAGTTCTTGTAGCTTCGGTCAGCCATCCCCAACGTACGGGTTGCATCCAACCTTGGCAGGTATAAAGCTAGTTATCCCGGCTGCTTGCAGCTAGTTATCCCTCCCGATTCGATCCTACAACGTGAAGATCGGGCCACCCTCGGGCGTGAACTCGTTCATCGGGTTCCCACCTATCATCTGGCATCAGAGCCTTCGTTGACACGGTAGGATCTGTTATCCAAGTTTATCCTGCTATCATCCCTTTAGATCGAGTGTTTTTCATGCTATATTTTCTGTCCTAGAAGTCCAAAGCCCCACCAAAAATAAATCCAAGCCTTGTTGGTGCTGAGATCTTGTTGTTGCATACCTTGCATGTTCTTCATCTTTTAGATCTGCACCAAGTTCATCTTCGTAATTACTTTCTGATTTGGTTGTTGTGCTTTGGAAAAAAAGAGTGGCAAAAAAAGAACAAAGAGAGAAAAAAGAGTGGCAAAAAAAGTCAAGAGAGAAAAAGAAAGTGTTGTGTAAGATCCAAAAGTTTCAGCTTGGTACAAAAATTTCAGAAGCTTGTGTGTTGTGTGTTTTTCAATCTTGGTGCAAAGGTGCAGCAGATCTATCCCCATATTTTCTTCGTTTTCATCAACTTGATTTCAGCACAAGCCCCCTTTTTGTTTACCCCACCGAGCTCCACCAAAAACCGAAGCTAGTTCTTTGATCCCTGTCTTTCGATCGCTTTGACACATCCGGGAGAAGCACAATCTGATGTGAACTCATAAGAACTTTGGTGAGTAAGAGGTGAGGTTGTGTGATTCAATAAAATTATCCTATTCCACTTTTGGCCTTACTAACATGGCAGGATCTAGATCGAGTGTTCATGGAGAAAACCATGGGGAAGAAGATGCCCCGGTCACACGTGCTGATTTTCAGGAATTACAGAACATGGTTCGAGACCTTGGAAGGATGTTTCACGAGCGACCTCCAGCAGGTTGCGATAGGGTTCGACACCGACAACACCCTATTGACCCACTTGAGGAAGTTGGGGATGAAAATTCCGTGCATGCTGCTGTGGATGGTGACTTGGAGGATGATAACAACAGCCATGGTGGACATGCGGCTGCTGCTCGTGGGCGTGGTGTTGCTGCTCATGGAGGGCAGCGAGGAGGTCAACTTCGAGGGCGAGGGCATGGTCCTCGTGGGCACTACTATGACCCTCATGAGCGTGTTGCTCGTGGTCATGGAGATGATTTTGATGATTATGATGGTGTCCCATACCGTCGTGCTGCTGAAGATGGGCGTCGTGCAGAACGTCGTGATCGAGATGGTCGAGATGACATAGCAAGAATCAAGTTGCATATCCCCAAGTTCACAGGAAAGGAAGACCCCGATGCATATTTTGATTGGGAAGAGCAGTGTGATCAGATTTTTCGTATCCATAACCTTGCTGATCCGAAGAGAGTAAACCTTGCTTGTGTTGAGTTTTCTGGTTATGCACTCAGTTGATGGAATCAACTACAAGAAAATCAACTGCTGCTAGGCCGTGATCACATTGGCACTTGGGAAGAGATGAAACAAGCCATGAGGCGAAGGTTTGTTCCTTCACAATATCAAAGAGATCTCCGAAACAGATTGCAGCGTCTCAGCCAAGGTACGCGCACGGTGGATGAGTACTATAAAGAGATGGAATTGTTGTTGGTTCGTGCTCGTATTCATGAAGATGAGGAGTCAAAGATGGCAAGATTTTTGCATGGTCTCAACAATGAAATTTCTGATTTTGTGGAGATGTTTCCCTATAACACTCTACAAGATATTTTGGAGCAAGCAAAGCGCACGGAGAGGAAGGTGCAGCGGAGTGGTCATGGACGGATATCTCATAACCGCACCACCACACCATGGCAAAGGTTGCAGCCAAGTGCCTCTCATGGTGGTTCTCAGTTTCAGCATACTTCACACCCTACTGCCACCCGGCGAACAGCGGCTTCATAGGCATCATCACCAACCCCTAGGAATGTGGACAAGCGTGCTCCTTCTGCTGCTGGAAGTACTTCTAACCCCACGGCTGTACCATCATCTCGAAGCCGAGATATTGAGTGTTGGAAGTGTAAAGGGCATGGTCACATTTCTTCTGAATGTCGAAACAAGAGAGTTCTCTTTGTGAATGAACAAGGTGAATGGGAATCTGAGAGTGAGCATGAAGACAATGGAGCATTGGGTGATCATGAGGATGAAGAGGGCGAGAAGAGGGGTTGTGATATTCAGGCCGACATGGGAGATTGCTTCGTTTCTCGTCGTGTGCTTAGTGTCAATGCAGCTAGAGAAGAGAAAGGGCAGCGACATAATATTTTTCACACCCGTGGCACCATCAAGGACAAGGTTTGCAGAATTATTGTTGACAATGGCAGCTGCAACAACATTGCAAGTTTAGATTTGGTAGAGAAATTGGGACTGAAACAAAGAAGGCATCCAAGTCCATATAAGATGCAATGGCTCAATGATTTTGGTACACTTCGAGTAAGCAACGTAGTCACCGTTCAGTTTTCCATTGGGAAGTACCGAGATCAAGTGGAATGTGACGTGGTGCCAATGCAAGCATGCCAATTGCTGTTGGGAAGACCTTGGTTGTATGATCATGATGTGCAAATCAGCGGCCGTGCTAATCGTCTCTCGTTCCAATACGAGGGAGAGCGCATATCTTTGCAACCTCTGACATCTGAAGAAATATTGATGGATGATCTGAAAAGGAAAGAGAGAGTGAGCGAGAAACACTTGAGTGACATCAACCAACATAGTGAGCGAGAGAATCCAAAGCCAAATAAAACCCCACAGCTTAAATTGACCAAGACATGGGAAAAACCGGGATTAGTTATGATGGCTAGGAAAGGGGACATGAGAGAGTTGAGAGAACCCAACTCCGTGTTCTTTGTACTTTTGTACAAGGACAACTTTCTTTCTACTAACGAATTACCCTCTACCACTCCTAGCGTTGTTGCTGAAATTTTACAGGGGTATGAAGATGTGTTCCCCGAGGAGATACCACAGGGGCTGCCACCACAAAGAGGCATTGAGCACCAAATTGATTTGGTTCCAGGAGCCCCATTGCCGAACCGACCACCATACCGCACAAATCCGGAGGAAACCAAGGAGATTCAACGACAAGTTGAAGGCCTACTAAACAAAGGTTATGTAAGGGAAAGTCTCTCTCCTTGTGTTGTACCCGTTCTTTTAGTACCCAAGAAAGATGGAACTTCTCGAATGTGTTGTGATTGTAGGCCTATTAACAACATCACCATGAGATATAGGCATCCAATACCTAGGCTTGATGATATGCTTGATGAACTTAGTGGTGCCACCATCTTTTCTAAAATTGACTTGCGAAGTGGCTACCACCAAATAAGAATGAGAGAGGGTGATGAATGGAAAACTGCTTTCAAAACAAAATCTGGTTTGTATGAGTGGTTAGTTATGCCATTTGGATTGAAAAATGCACCTAGTACCTTCATGAGATTGATGAATAATGTGCTTAGAAAGTTCATTGGCAAGTTTGTGGTTGTTTACTTTGATGACATCCTGATTTATGGCAACACTTTGGATGAACATGTTGAACACATTCGGTGTGTGCTTGCTGTCCTAATTGAGGAGAAATTATATGCTAACAAGGAAAAGTGCACATTTTGCATAGAAAAAGTTGTGTTTCTTGGCTTTGTTGTTTCAGGTCAAGGTGTGGAGGTAGATGAGGAGAAGGTCAAGGCCATCCGTGAGTGGATGCCTCCACAAAATGTAAGCCAAGTACAAAGCTTTCTTGGCCTTGCTGGTTTCTACCGTCGGTTTGTGAAGGACTTCAACACCATTGTTGCCCCAATGAATGAGTTAACCAAGAAAGATGTTCCCTTCAAGTGGGCAAATGCACAAGAGAAGGCCTTCCAAGAGCTGAAAGAAAAATTGACATCTGCACCATTGCTTGCACTACCCAACTTTGGTAAGACTTTTGAAATTGAATGTGATGCAAGTGGTGTTAGTATTGGAGGCGTACTAATGCAAGAAGGCAGGCCTATTGCATATTTTAGTGAGAAGCTAAGTGGTCCAACTCTAAATTATTTAGTTTATGACAAAGAATTATATGCACTTGTGAGATCTTTGGAAACATGGCAACATTATTTATGGCCTAAAGAATTTGTGATACATTCCGACCATGAATCTTTAAAGCACCTTAGGGGTCAACAAAAACTGAACCATAGACATGCAAAATGGAGCGAATTCGTAGAATCTTTTCCCTATATTGTCAAGTACAAGAAAGGAAAAGATAATGTTGTTGCTGATGCTTTGTCTAGACGCCATATTTTACTCTCACAACTTGATACTAAAATTCTTGGGCTGCAAAGCATCAAAGAATTGTATGCCAATGACCCATATTTTGCTGAACCACACTCAAAGTGTAGTGAGGGGAAAGGTTGGGAAAAGTTTCACTTGCATGATGGATTTTTGTTTCGAGCTAACAAATTGTGCATCCCAGATTGCTCTGTTCGTTTGTTGCTGTTGCAGGAGGCTCATGCTGGTGGTCTCATGGGACATTTTGAAGCAAAGAAAACTAAGAGTGTGATGATTGACCATTTCTTTTGGCCAAGGATGAGGCGTGATGTTGAGCGCAGCATACTACGTTGTGAGATTTGCCGCAAAGCTAAGTCACGTTTAAACCCTCATGGACTTTATACGCCCTTATCCATTCCTAGTACACCATGGGAAGATATTTCTATGGATTTTGTTCTTGGATTACCACGCACTAAGAGGGGGAGTAATTTAGTTTTTGTGGTGGTTGATAGGTTTAGCAAGATGGCTCATTTTATCCCGTGTCATAAGAGCGATGATGCTTCATACATTGCTGATTTGTTTTTCAGGGAAATCGTGCGACTACATGGAGTACCACGCACTCTTGTTTCAGATCGTGACACCAAGTTTCTGAGCTATTTTTGGAAAACGTTGTGGGCAAAGCTAAGGACAAAGCTTCTCTTTTCCACTACATGCCACCCACAAATGGATGGACAAACCGAAGTTTTCAACCGCACGCTATCCATGATGCTGAGAGCAGTTTTAAAGAAAAATTTGAAGATGTGGGAAGAATGTCTCCCCCACGTGGAGTTTGCATACAACAGGGCAGTACATTCGACCACTAAATTTTGTCCTTTTGAAATTGTTTATGGTTTCAAACCTGCTGCTCCCATAGATCTTTTGCCTTTACCATTGCAGGAGCGAACCAATCTTGATGCAAGTAAGTGTGCTGACTTCGTGAAGAAAACTCATGAGAAGACCAAGGAAAATATTGAGAAGATGACTGAACAATGTGCAAAACGAGCAAACAAGGGAAGAAAGGTGTTGTTTGAAGAAGGTGATCTTGTGTGGGTACACCTGCGGAGGGATCGTTTTCCAGATCAACGCAAATGCAAGTTGCAGAAACGTGGAGATGGTCCATTCAAAGTTCTTGCGAAGATCAATGACAATGCCTACTAGATTGACCTTCCGATGGATTATGGTGTTCAACTTTCAATGTGTCCGACCTCTCTCCATACTTTGGACCATCAGAGTCAAGGACGACTACTCTTCAAGAGGGGTAGGATGATGAGGACACCACAACCATCGACAAGCCTCCAACAATTATAGGTCCAATCACAAGAAGTCGCGCCAAACAAATAAGTGACCAGGTGAACGCTAACTATAGTTTACCTTGTAACCTTGATGACACAACTATGCTTTCATCTCCATTGTTGTTGGTTGAACTTAGGTATAACATGGAAGCAATCCAACAACCTATGAGCTCTTGAAGCAACCGCTTTGGAGGAACAAGTTTGAAGATAACAAGTTTCAAGTGAAGCTGGTGCTGTCAGTTTTTACCTCTGATGTTTTGGTGTGGCACACCCATGTGATGGAGAGACGGGGCCATAGGGGTACATCAACAGAAGCTACTTCAAATTATCTTTCCAATGCAAAAAACCTCACATCATTTGGAGTTGTGAGTCAAAAGTTCTAGTCATTCTCGTGGAAGGTGTCCAGGCTGTCAAGACTTCGCGAATTTCCGAGGAGCTCTGCAACAACTCCCAAGTTGACTGCTTATTCACCCAAGGAAGCCATGCAAACCTGCTTACTTTTGAAACCATTTTCACACCTAGCTAAGGGGGGTTGTCCCTGTTATAAAACCCCATCTCCCCCATCCTCTAGAGAACCTTTTGTCAAACCATTCAGCTACAGGCTTATGCAGCAAGACTGCTAGAGAGATCCGAGAGATCTTGCTACCTTTGCTCTTGTGAGTTCATTCGGATTCGTGAGAAGGAGCCTCTGGTTCCCCCTAGTTCGTGCTCTACGGTTCTGGCCGTTTTGTGTGGATTAGTCCCGGTTTGTGGTTCTGCAATTGTTTGGACAATGGGTTGGAGTTCTTGTAGCTTCGGTCAGCCATCCCCAACGTACGGGTTGCATCTAACCTTGGCAGGTATAAAGCTAGTTATCCCGGCTGCTTACAGCTAGTTATCCCTCCCGATTCGATCCTACGACGTGAAGATCGGGCCACCCTCGGGCGTGAACTCGTTCATCGGGTTCCCACCTATCATATTATTAGACGTTGTGTACCTCAGCATGAACAGGGACAAATCCTATGGAAATGTCACTCCGAAGCTTATGGAGGGCATCATGCTAGAGATATAACTGCTCACAAGGTATTGCAATCTGGATTTTATTAGCCTACTCTCTTCAAGGATGCCCGTAAGTTCGTCTTATCTTGTGATGAATGTCAAAGAATAGGTAATATCGGTAAGCGTCAAGAAATGCCTATGAATTATTCACTTGCAGTTGAACCTTTTGATGTTTTAGGATTTGATTACATGGGACCTCTTCCTACACATATTTTGGTTGCTGTTGATTATGTTACTAAATGGGTAGAAGCTATTCCAACCAGTAGTGCTGATCACAAAACCTATATTAAAATGCTTAAGGAAGTTATTTCCCAATGTTTCGAGTCCCTAGATATTTAATGACTGATGGTGGTTCACACTTTATTCATGATGCTTTCTATAAAATGCTTGAAAAGTATGATGTTAACCATAGAACTGCATCACCTTATCATCCTCAGTCTACTGGGCAAGTTGAACTTAGCAATAGAGAAATAAAATTAATTTTGCAAAAGACTGTTAATAGGTCCAGTAAGAATTGGTCTAAGAAATTAGATGATGCACTTTGGGCTTATAGAACAGCATATAAAAATCCTATGGGTATGTCTCCATATAAAATGGTTTATGGAAAAGCTTGTCATTTGCCTCTTGAATTAGAACATAAAGCATATTGGGCCGTCAAAGAGCTCAATTATGATTTCAAACTTGCTGGTGAAAAGAGGTAATTTGATATTAGCTCCTTAGATGAATGGAGAACCCAAGCTTATGAAAATGCAAAATTATTCAAAGAAAAAGTTAAAAGGTGGCATGACAAAAGAATCCAAAAGCGTGAGTTCAAAGTTGGAGAATATGTTCTCTTGTACAACTCTCGCTTCAGATTCTTTGCAGGAAAACTCCTCTCAAAATGGGAAGGCCCCTATGTTACCGAGGAGGTTTATTGGTCTGGAGCCATCAAAATAAATAATTCGGAAGGTACTAACCTGAAGGTTGTCAATGGGCAACGAATAAAGCATTATATCTCAGGTACGCCCATTAATGTTGAAAGTAATATTGTTCAAACTTTGACACCGGAAGAACACATAAAAGAGTCCTTCCGGAACACTCCTGAATCGTGAAAATAAGGAGGTACGTGATTCGATAAGTAAATGGACTCCGAAAAATCCGCAAAAATATTTTTTATCATTTTGGAATATTTAAAAATTTACGAAATAAAGAAACTTCCAGGAAGAGTCCCCTGGTGGGAACAAGACACCCGAGCACGCCCAGGTGGGTTGTGCCCACCTGGGACACCTTCCGGACTCCATTTTTCTACAGCTTGCTTGTCCTCCAAGATAAAATATCTATATATACTTCCCAAACCTGTTAATCACCGTATCGAGGAGAAATCATCTGTTCTCTTTTCCTTGTTGTTTTCCTGTTAGATCTGAAAATATGTCTTCCCAAGACTCTGAGGGTGAGAGCTATGTTGCTGATTTCCTCGCAAACCCCAAATCCTATGGGGATGAGAGGCACTATAGCTAGACCCCCGAAGAAGATGAAGATGAATCGGTTCCTCCCCGATTAAAAAACGAGAGCATGGAGGCGTTATGCAAGAAGATAATAAAACTCAAGATAGATAACGACGAGTTGAGGATAGATAATTTTATTCTCCGTCAGAAACTGGAGGAAGCAAAGGGCAAACCCTCCACCTTTTCACCACCACCACTGTCATGGAAATCCGATGACAAGATCTCTTCTTCATCACCATCATCTTCTTCACCACCAAAAGAGAACTGAGTATCGGGTATGGGCACTCCCCTTGGCTTCCGCCAAGCTTGGGGGAGGTGCCCCGGTATCGTATCATCCCACTATCTTTTTGCCTTTACTTATTTTAGTTTGATCTTTTGCTTTAGATGAATAAAAGTTTAGTTCGATCCTTTCTCCTTTGAGAGTTTGCTTAGTGATCTATCCTTGTAATCGTGTGCAAGTTATACAATAAAGTTTAGTTTGAGTTTTTGTTTTCTTTACTTTCATGTTGCAAATAAAAGAAAAGAAATAAGAAAGAAAAAGAGTAAGGAAATAAATAAATAAAAGAAAGGAAATAAACAAAGAAAAGATCATACACTAATCTTATGGTAAGTGATGACACCACATAAGGAAAAGTATAAGTAGAAAATTTTATTAGAGATTGACAAACATAGCATTAGTCAATGATGCAACTCATGAAAGAATTAATAAGGGAAGAGAAGATTCACATATAAATACATTATCCTAGAAATCTTTTGTGATTGTGAGCCCTCATCAAAATATTATATGCCAAAATTGTTTACGTTGGACAAGGAAGACAACTTAATGGTTTATGTTTGTTTATATTGACATAGCAGTCAAATTGTCATAGATCCTTTAACATGTGGTGCTTGCCCCCTATCTTTGCTAGCCAAAAATTCCGCACTAAGTAGAGATACTACTTGTGCATCCAAAAACCCTTAAACCCAAATCTTATTTTCAAGTGTCCACCATACCTACCTTGGGATTGAGCAAGATCCCTCAAGTAAGTTCTCATCGGTGCAAAAGGGCAATAAAAATTTCTTCTAAAAGTGTGAGATCATTTAGTGTAAGAGAAAATTGAGCGTTGCACGAACTTGTGATGGTGAAGAATAAAAGCGACAGACTGCATAATAAAGGTCGCTATCACAAGGGGCAATGCAACGTGGTTCTTTTGCGCTAAGGGGTTGACCATACAAACAAATAAGCGCATGGCAACCTCTGCTTCCCTCTGCGAAGGGCCTATCTTTTACTTTTATGTATTTACTTTTATGCAAAGAGTCAAAGTTTTCCTTCTATTCCTTTTATTTTTTCTCCTTAGGCAAACATCATGTGGTGAGGAAAGATCTAGGCACATATGTCTAGTTGAATATAGATAGCATGGGTTATTATTGTTGACATCACCCTTGAGGTGAATACGTTGGGGGCGAAACTATAAGCCCCTATCTTTCTTTGTGTCCGGTTGAAACGTTTTGCTCATGTGTACGCGGTGAGTGTTAGCAATCCTAGAAGACTATATGATGGTTGAGTATGTGGACTTGCCTAAAGGCTCTGATACGTGACCCTTCCTGAAAAGATGATGAATTGTAGTTGCAAAGTTGACTGAGAACATAGTTTGTTGGCTTCTAATAGAGTTTTTGCTTCATACTTCGATTGTGTGATGAATTGTTACTTATTCATGAGAAGTATATGATAGAAGTTTTATGACAAAAGTATTATGTTTAATTTTTTGCTGTTATAATAATCAACATGATGCTTCTATGTCCGTGTCGGTGTCCTGGGAACAGGGGCACCCAGACTTGCCTGCCTGCGGCCCATGGCGTGGATCCGTCAACGACCCGGTATGGCCCAGCTTCAACAACAACCCAAGACCCTCGTGAGGGTCCAAGCCTAGCGAGGCGGACGACACCAAGACCTCCCTGAGGGGCGGCCTCACTAGGCTGGCTCCCGAGGAGCGGACATATCAATGCAGGGTGCACCTCGCAAGGTTCGTATGACGTGAGCCATGACGACCAAGGCCAGGTGGGCGCCAGCGGGTGCAGTGCGCCAGTTTTCCCTTTGGTGCTAAGGAGGCAAGTGCAGGCGCAGAGTCCCGAGGAATCAAGCAAAGGTTTCCATATCGGTGCAACAAGACCAAGACCGCCAGGATGACGGGATGGAGGTCATCGCGGAGCCCACCGCGGCGTCACCACCAGAGCCTTTTGCAGCGAAGACTACTTTTGTCAGGATAGGTTGTACTAGTTGTTCCCCTTCCAATTTGGCCATTGTGGGATCCCTTCCCGCCTACATTTGGGAAGAGGACCAAGGCCACTATAAATAGGACTTAGCCACCACCATAGAGGAGGACGGATCGATTCCTCCTAAACCACCTCACCAGCTCATAGAGCTCAAGAACACCTCACCTCCTGAGGCTATTCATCCACTGTACTAGTTCATCCTCGGCCCCTCGAGGCAATCCACCAAAAAGCTGGAGTAGGGTATTACACCGCAAGGTGGCCCGAACCAGGATAAACTACTGTGTCCCTTGTCCCTTGGGTTCGTCGAGCTAGGTCGTGGGATCGTTGAGCAGGCGGATAGGGAAGAGAGAGTTCTTCGCACGCACCCCAGAGTTCGAACCTCTCAAGGGTCTGCGGAACCCCGAATCCGACAATTGGCGCACCATGTAGGGGACCGTCGAAGCCTCGCATCTCCGTCTGCGTCGCCTTGCCAACCGGCTTCCATGGCGAGCACCGCTTCTTCCCCGACCGGACCGACGAGCGCCCGCAGAAGCACCGCGGGCCTCATGGCTTTCACTCCCGCCTTGCGGTAGGTACGGTGGCCGCCGAAGTTCAGGTCGGAGATGCCACCTCGCTACGACGGCACGATAGACCCGGTAGGATTCCTCCAGGCCTATGAGGAGGCCGTTTGGGCGGCCCGCGACGATGATGAGGTCATGGCCAACTGGTTCCCCATGGCCCTCACCGGCATACCGCGCGCCTGGCTTCTCAGCCTGCTAGGATCTTCTATGGCCTCCTGGGTGGAGCTGCGTGGCCTCTTCGTTGCGTGCTTCGCGGCACCGGCGCCCCACGCCGTCGCAGCCCTCATCGGCGGATATCAAGTGCCGCCCATGGACCGCCACGTCAAGCAGTTCTTTCGCCAAGTGGGTGCCGCCCGTGTACAACAGGGAGCTCCTCCAGGGTGGGCATCGCCTAGCGCCGACCTCACTTTGACTCCAGGGACCACCCCACAACCACGGCGGGCACAAGCGCGCTCCCGATGCTTTGCACCCCTACCATCTGCAACATGGCGATAACCAAGACCCTCATCGGCAGTGGAGCTGGCTTGAACGTGCTCTCCGTGGAAGCTTTAGGCTTGCTTCACATGCCGTTCGGCCGGCTGCGCACCACCAAGCCATTCTCTGGAGTCGTCGACAGCTCCACCTTCCCCCTGGGGCAAATCCGCTTGCCTGTCACCTTCGGCACCCACAACAACTACCGGACTGAGCTCACCGACTTCGATATCACCCGCATCGGTCTTCTGTACAGCGCCATCCTGGGGTACCCAGCCCTGGCCAAGTTCATGGTGGCAACTCACCCTGCTTACAACCTCATGAAGATGCCGGGAAGCAACGGCGTCCTCACCGTGGCTGGGGACCCCAAGGAGGCGCTGGTGGCTCTCAAGCTCGTCTTCAGGGTCGTGACCGCCACACGGCCGGAAGCGGGGAGGGCCCCTGAGGTCCCGGGGGCTGTGCCGCCTAAAACGAAGCAGTTGTCTCTCAAGATCGGGCCAAGATGAAGCAGGTACCAGTCGACGAGGATGGGGCGTCAGGAGCCACCTTTACCAGAGGTGACGACCTCACCCTGGATCAAGAAGAGGCGTTGGTAGGCTTCCTGCGCGCGAACAGGGAGGTGTTCGCCTCGGAGCCCAAGCAGCTAGTTGGGGTCTCGAGGGGGATAATCGAGCACCACCTGAGGGTGTGCCCCAACGTACGCCCGGTGAAGCAGAAGGCGCGGCGGCAGTCCACGGAGACGCAGTCCTTCATCGTCGAGGAAACCCGCAAGCTGCAAGAGGCTGGTGTCATCTGCGAGGTGCGGTACCCAGAATGGCTAGCGAACCCGGTCGTCATGCCCAAGAAAGGCGGGAAGGAATGCATGTGTGTCGACTTCACCAACCTCAACAAGGCCTTCCCTCAGGACCCGTTCCAGCTTCCGCGCATGGATCAAATCGTTGACTCCATCGCCGAGTGCGACCTGCTGTGCTTCCTAGATGCCTTCTCAGGATACCACCAGATCAAGATGGCGGTGCAAGATGTTGAGAAGACAGCCTTCTTGACCCCATGCGGGGTGTACTGCTACACCTGCATGCCGTTCGGGCTGCGTAATGCTGGGGCGACCTTCCAGCGGCTGGTTTACATCGCCCTAGGCTAGCAGCTCGGGAGGAACGCTGAGGCCTATGTCGACGACATCGTGGTGAAATCTCGGGAGGCAAGGACCCTCATCCAGGATTTGGAGGAGACATTCGCCAGCATGCGCAAGGTGGACCTGCGGCTCAACCCGGAGAAATGTGTGTTTGGCGTCCCCTCCGGTAAGTTGCTGGGTTTCCTTGTGTCACACAGAGAGACCGAGGCGAACCCGGAGAAGGTCAAGGCAATAGAAGAGATGAGCCCGCCGCAGACTCTCAAGGAAATGCAAAAGCTGGCGGGCTGCGTGACTTCACCGGGGCGCTTCATCTCCAAGCTAGGGGAGCGCGCCCTCCCGTTCTTCAAGTTGATGAAAAAGAAGGGCCCATTCGAGTGGACTCCAGAGGTGGATGCGGCGTTTCAAGACCTCAAGAGATACCTCAGCAGCCCACCAGTGATGGTGGCGCCGCGCCCTATCGAGCCCCTGGTGCTTTACCTGTCCGCCACGCCTCACTCTGCTAGCGCAGCACTGGTGGCCGTCCGGGGGGAGCGCCAGACCAAGGGCCGCACCGCGCGTTCGGTCGAGATGATGCAGCACGAAGACGACGCCCCTAAAGCCACGGCGGCGCCTACGGATGACTAGGATCCACAAGACGGCACTCCTGAGGCTGCAGTTGCCCCGACGGGTGCCCGAACTTCAGAGGTCCCCCAGCCTCAGGAGGTCTCGGACTCCACCAACACTCCCGCCCTCGGTTAGCACCCGGTATACTTCGTCAGCACAGTGCTGCGTGATGCGCGGGCACGCTAGCCTATGCCGCAGAAGCTTCTACTCGCGCTCCTCGTCGCCTCGCGCAAGCTGCGCCACTACTTCCAAGGCCACCCCATCAAGGTCATCTCAGCTTACCCGGTGGAGAGGATGCTCCGGAGCCACAATGCTGCGCGAAGGGTCACAGAATGGAACATTGAAATGCAGGCATTCCAGCTAGAGTTCAGCACCACCAGGGTTATCAAGGGTGCCGCGCTCGCCAACTTCGTGGCGGAATGGACCGACGCTCCAGGGCCCGAAGCGGGTGAGGACCGGTCCCTCTCGCCAGGAAGCGAGGCACCGGACGGTTGGGTCATGTACTTTGACGGCGCCTTCGCACGGCAGGGCGCGGGGGCTGGAGCCGTGCTCATCTCGCCCACCCAAGACAAGCTATACTATGCTGTGCAGCTTTGCTTCCAATATGGCGAGAAGGTCTCCAACAACATTGCGGAGTATGAAGGCTTGATCGCCAGCCTCAAGGCCGCGGCCACATTGGGCATGAAGCGCCTCACCATCAAGGGTGACTCCCAGCTGCTCGTCAACTTCTCCAACAAAGTGTACGAGCCGAAGGACAAGCACATGGAGGCATACCTGGCGGAGGTACACAAAATGGAGAAACAATTCTTGGGCCTGGAGCTGCAGCACGTACCTCGCGGCACAAACAAGGAAGCCAACGATATCGCCAAGAGGGCGTCCAAGCGCCAACCATAGGAGCCCAGTGTCTTCGAGGAGCGGCTCTTGAAGCCTTCGGCAGCTCCTCCAGCTGCGGAGTCAACACTGCCTCAGGAGGAGCTTCCCCCACCACCAGCCTCGGGAGCCCCCGCCTGCGGCCCGACAGAGCCTCAGGAGGGATGCTGGACCGAAGAATTCAAGGCGTACATGCTACAGGGAACCCTGCCGGAGAAGGAGGAAGATGCGGGGCGCGTGGCTCGGCAGGCCACAGCCTACTGCATTCATGAAAGTGAGCTATACCAAAAATGGCCAAATGACGTTTCCTTGCGATGCATCTCCAGGGAGCAAGGGTGTGAGCTGTTAGCCGACATATACGGCGGAGACTGCGGACATCACTCGTCATCGCGCACCTTGGTGGACAAGGCGTTCCGCGGCGGATTCTACTAGCCCACGGCACTCAACGATGCAATTGAGCTGGTGAAGTCCCGTGGAGCGTGCCAGTTCCATGCCAAGAAAGTCCACCAGCCTGCTCAGGGCCTCCAGACTATCCTGCTCTCATGGCTATTTGCGGTCTGGGGGCTGGACATCTTGGGTCCATTCCCTCAAGCGCACGGGGGCTACCGATACCTCTTCGTCGCCATTGACAGGTTCACCAAGCAGGCGGAGGTGGAGCCAGTCCGTACCATCCCGGCCGGCTCGACGGTCAAGTTCATCAAGGGCCTCGTGAGCCGGTTCGGAGTCCCTAATCGCATCATCACCGACAACGGCTCACAGTTTACTAGCAATCTATTCAAAACATATTGTGCTAATCTTGGAACGCAGATATGCTACGCCTCAGTGGCACACCCCAGGAGCAACGGCCAAGCCGAGTGCGGAAACGCAGATGTGCTGAGGGGCCTCAAAGCAAGGACTTTCAAGAAGAAGCTCGAAGCCTGCGGCAGGGGCTGGCTAGACGAGCTCCAGTTCGTGCTATGGTCCATCCGCACCACCGCGACCAAGCCGACCGGTGAAACTCCATTCTTCCTCGTCTACGGAGCTGAAGCGGTTCTCCCACATGAGGTCAGGCATCGCTCCGCACGGGTCTTGGCGTTTGACCAGGCACGCCAGGATGCCACGAGGGGGATGGACCTCGTGTCGAGGGAGGAACACCGCCGCCAAGCCTCGCTCCGAGCGGCAAGGTACCAGCAGGCACTGTGGCGGTATCACTATCGCAGCTTCCACTCCAGGACGCTCGAGGTAGGCGATCTCGTCCTACGGCGGGTGCTCTCCAAGGAAGGGTTGCATAAGCTTTCACCCATGTTGGAGGGCGCGTTTAGGGTCGCCCGCATCTCCAGGCCTGGCACCGCGCGCCTGGAGACGCAGGACGGGATCCCCATCCAGAACGCCTGGAACATCCAGCACCTCAGGAAGTTCTACCCATGAAGCAAGGCCCAGTGCCTATGAAGGTCTCCGCTCGTGACACTCTCACGTGATAATGAGTGGGGCTGTACACGCCCCGAAGTCTTCGGAGAGCCGCCCTCGGGCCTCGGGAGCTCCCTCCCACGCCCTAGTGGCAGCACTTAGCTCCGCACTGGTGAGAAGACTAGACTAGGTGCCGGACGCGGCTGTTCATTTGCTTGCTTTCTGTAGTTGGTTTGTGATGCCTTTAATGAATTTTGTAGTTCTCGCATTTTCAGTTGTCAAGCCGGCTTTCCCCTGCGCCTTTTCCCTTGCATCTTGGTTTGGGTCCAGGAGGAGCGGCAGTTGCCCGTCGCTCTTACTCGCGCGTCTCGCGCGCGGGCTGGGCAGGTGCGTGCGTGCAACGGGCTCGCCCCGTGCCGCAAACACGCTTCGCCATAGCCCTGTTCCCCCAGAGCTTTGGCTTTTTCTATCCGCGCGAGACGCCCTCGAGTAAGCTCGTGATCTACGCACCCTCTTGAAGTCCATGCCCCCCGGGTACTGCGACGTGGTGCGGTGAGCCACGACTGGCTCACGCCTGAAGGCTCGCGCAAAAAAGAATAAGACACCTGACAAAGCTTTCTAACAACTCCGGAGCTTCATGATGCCTCCTGAGGTCGGAGACTCCCGAGCCGCTAGCAAGAAGGGCCTCACCAGGTAATGAAACGCGCGCTCTCACGAGGAGGGAAACTACCGCGAGTGTATCAAGCTAAGTTATCCTACCATACCTGTTGAGGATATGACCATTAGAGTCACCTGCCCAGGAGGGGCCGGGTTACGTCATAATGATCATCACGTGAAGCCCAGTACCAAGCTTGAAGATGGCGGATCAATAATGGGCTTAAGACCCGGAGGCGGCTTAAGGCCCGTAGTGATAACCCGCCGTTATGGCAAGACTTGTAATGTAAGGCAAGAGTAGTTAAGAGTCCAAGCCGGATACTGTTATAAGCCGGCCGGGACTCTGAGAGCCGCGGGGGGTCAACCTCTCTATATAAAGGGATGACCCGGCAGTGGTTCAGGACGAGAGACAACAGATCGAGAGCCAGGCATAGCGATTAAGCTCCCTGGTCATCGAAACCCTAAGTAATACCACCTCAACTGGACGTAGGCTTTTACCTTCACCGTAAGGGGCCGAACCAGTATAACCCTCGTGTTCCTTGTCCCGCTTAACCCCTTTAAGCTTCCTAGCTGCGATGGCTCCACGACTAAGTCCTTGCACGAGGACATCTGCCGTGACAATTCCACGACAGTTGGCGCCCACCGTGGGACCAGCGCACGGTGGATTTGAGTTCTTGAAGGGCAGCTTCGAAGGGCTCAAGGGATACGCTGTGGGCCGCATGACCAAGAGTCGTCGCGGCAAGCTCTACATCGATGATGCAAACTGGGGCCGCGACGCCGGCTCAATCGAGTACAGGTACCGGGTCCCCTTCGGCGGAATCCATGTCTTTATTGGCAAGATTGGTGAGCCGGGCCTTGAGCCAGACCTCTGCGCCGATCTCATCGAGACGGCTCAGCGTGCACGACCCACCCGAACTCTGCCTGCCTTGAAGCATGCTTTCGTGGGATGCGTCCGTGGGTGACTCTCTGAAAGATCTGGGTCTGGCGAGGAGACGGCCGCTCGCTCTGACGGCGAGTCATCCACAGAGGAGACCGACTCGTTATACCAACTTCAAGATGGCAGGCTCAGGGGTTGTTCCGATGGCGACAGTATTCCGGACCCCTTTGAGCCGCCGAGCCGGGTTGGAATCTTCATGGCTGGCGCACAACCTGTTCAAAACCCCGCCGCCGGGGCAGGAAGCCCTGTGCCCTCGCCGGCTCAGGTGCTGATGGATCTCACAGACAAGATGACGGCCCTGTTAACCGCTACGGTCGCCCCAGCGGATCAAGCTCAGCATGACGCGGAGGTGGCACAGTTAAAGTTGGATCTAGCAAAAGCCAAGGAGGATCTGGCGGCGGAAGGGATCAGGATGGCTGCAGAGAGGGCGGCTCTCGACGCCCAGACTCAGCTGATTCAGGCGCAGTCTTTCCGGCTCACGATGGATCAGAACGCGTCCAATGAGGTCATGAGAAGGAGGCATCAAAAGGCCCAATCTCGACTCCCTCCGGTTTACGATCCTCGAAACCTCTTCAACACGCCTGGTGCAGGGCCCAGTAACCCGCCAGAGATCACGGCGCCCGGGGCTGGAACGTCAATTCAGCCCCAAGTGATGGGGCCTCCCCGGGTGAACGCTGCCCCGCCTCAGTACGTGCCAATACCACCGGGTCATTATGCCAACCCGTTGGAAAACATGGTCGCCGCGGCGGCGCGACTGGCGGCTCTCCCAATCGATGGCGACTCTCCGACGGCGGTTGAAACCCGCCGGGTCAGAGAACTCCTTCAGACGGCTCTGGCGCAACAGGAGGCATATTCATATAGCCGGGACAGGATTCATTCAACCCCTCGTCCAGGCCGGAGCCCGAGTTATAGCAGACACATGGTCTCAGCGACCGGCTCTAGCAATGTCCGACGCCGTGACTTGCCTCCAGGCCACGGCCCGGTTCATAATGGAGCTTTTAACGCGGTAGACCAAGACAGAGCACGACAAGAGGCGGAGCAGGCGGCTCAGTTGACGGCTTACCAGCCACTCCCGGCTTATCCGACGGCTTCCATCGACGCGGGTATACCTACGAGGACTGGAGGTGTTCCTTGTCTGGTGCCGGCTCTCCGTAATGAACGTCTGCCCAAGGATTTCAAAGGGCCTAGGAAGGTACCTAATTACACGGCTGATTTACAACCCGGAGCATGGATCGAGAGTTACGAGATGGCTATGGAGTTGCTGGAGGTCAGTGAAGCGGCAATGGCCAAGTACTTCACCATGATGTTAGATGGGACTGCCCGCACTTGGTTGAAAGGACTGCCACCGAACTCTATCGGGTCTTGGGCTGAGCTAAAAGCCCGGTTCATCCAAAACTTCAAAGATACATGTAGGCAATCTATGTCAATTGTGGATTTGACTAACTGTAAGCAGCAGGAGGGTGAGTCTACAACCCATTGGGTTCGCCGGGTCAAAGAGATAATACATTCATCTGATAAGATGGATGCCGGCTCTGCAGTCTTAATGTTAGAGCAGAATTGTCGTTTTGCGCCCCTGAAGATGAAGCTCGGGCGGCTCAAGCGCGATTGCAATGATATGGGTACGCTGATGGCGGCTCTGGTCAAGTACGCCGACTCTGATAGTACCAAGGATCCCGCGTCGGATGATGAAAGGACAGGGAAGGGAAAACGGAACGGCAATGGCAAGGGCCCCCAGCATAACCCGGCGAACCAAGGAGGTAACAAGCGTAAGGCTGATGGCAGTATGGAATTTGTGGCCAACGCCAATTCACAGGGTAACAACCACCGGCGCAAGGGGAGACCACCTCCCCGAGCCGGCGGGTCAGGCCCGACGCTTGAACAATTGTTGAATGAGCCTTGCCCAAGGCATGGCTCTAGGGAAAAGCCGGCCACTCATCTATGGAAGGACTGCGCAATCATGAAGGCCTTTAAAAATTCCAATGCTTTCAATGGCAACAGTGGCCCGGGCGGCGGCTCAGGCGCTGGCGGCTTTCATGGCCCGGGCGGCGGTTCAAATTCCAATTCTCAGAATGTTCAAGGGGGCTTTAATCAGCAGTCCGGCCAGGGTCATCAGCAGCAGCAGGGGGGATACCAGACTAATCCAAAGCAGCTCAATGGCGGGCAGTATCACGTATTTACTACCAGTCTGTGCAAGCGAGAGCAGAAGCTCCATAAAAGGGCTGTGAATGCTGTTGAGCCGGCGGTTCCACGCTATTTAAGATGGTCTGAGCAGCCTATTGTGTGGAGTAGGGAAGATCATCCTCCCCGGGTTGATAATCCGGGTCACCTGCCTTGGTGGTGGCTCCTCAGGTTGGGGGGTATAAATTCACTAAAGTGCTCATGGACGGAGGCAGCAGCATCAACATCCTCTATTATGAGACCTTCCGTCGTATGGGTTAACTGATAAAAACCTCAGCCAGTCCAATACTGTTTTCCATGGCGTGGTGCCCGGCAAGTCGGCATATCCGGTCGGTAAGATCGAGCTGGAAGTGGCCTTTGGAGATGAGTACAACTACAGGGCGGAAAAACTAACCTTTGAGGTGGTCAAGATAAGAAGTCCATATCATGCGTTATTTGGGCGGCCGGCTTACGCCAAGTTCATGGCACGGCCGTGTTACGTGTATTTGCAGCTCAAGATGCCGGGTCACAATGGGACCATTACGGTTCATGGCAGCCGAAGGATAGCCTTGGAGTGTGAGGAAGGTGACGCGGCTTACGCTGAATCTGTTTGTGCAACAGAGGAGTTGAAGTTTTACAAGGACAATGTTGACCCGGCAGATATGACGTCTTTGAAAAAGCCAACCACGGAGCATGAGCCGGTAATGAAATTTAAGTCCGCTGATGAGACTAAACTTGTTGACTTTGTTTCAGGTGACTCATCTCAGCAGTTCAGCATCAGTGCCAATCTGGATCCGAAATAGGAAGGCGCGCTCATCGAGTTCATCCGTGAGAACAGGGACATCTTTGCATGGAAACCTTCTGACATGCCGGGTGTACCTAGAGAACTCGCTGAGCACACTCTCAATATTGATCCGAAATTTAAGCCGGTCAGGCAATTCCTCCGGCGGTTTAATGAGGAGAGGCGGAAAGCCATTGGTGAGGAGGTAGCCCGGCTCTTGGCGGCCGGGTTTATTGTTGAAGTCTTTCATCCAGAATGGTTAGCTAACCCGGTGCTCGTGCTCAAGAAGAACGGCACCTGGCGGATGTGTGTGGATTACACGGATTTAAACAAGGCTTGTCCGGCTGATCCTTTTGCTCTCCCCCGTATTGATCAAATTATTGATGCTACGGCGGGTTGTGAGCGCTTAAGTTTTTTGGATGCTTATTCTGGATACCATCAGATTAAAATGGCAGTTAAGGACCAGGAGAAGACGGCGTTCATCACTCCCTTTGGAGCCTTCTGTTATGTATCTATGCCTTTTGGGCTCAAGAGTGCACAGGCGACTTACCAGCGTTGTGTGCAGAATTGTCTTCATAACCAGATTGGGCGCAACGTTCATGCCTATGTGGATGATATCGTGGTTAAATCCAGGGAGAAGGAGACCTTGGTAGATGATCTTAGAGAAACCTTTGATAATCTCCGGGTTTACAAGATGATGCTTAACCCGGCCAAGTGTGTTTTTGGTGTTCCCGCAGGCAAGCTCTTGGGTTTTCTGGTTTCTCACAGAGGCATTGAAGCTAACCCGGAAAAGATCAAAGCAATCACCTCTCTGGCTAAGCCGGCGTGCATAAACGACGTCCAGCGTCTGGCGGGCCGCATCGCTGCTTTGAGCCGGTTTATAAGCCGTTTGGGTGAAAAGGCCATGCCACTGTACCAGTTGATGAAGAAAACAGATGACTTTATCTGGAATGATGCTGCTAATGCTGCTTTTGAGGATTTGAAGAGACAGCTGGCTGAGCCCCCAGTCCTTGCTGCTCCTGTTGACAAGGAGCCCTTATTGCTGTATGTAGCCGCTAACACACGAGCCGTCAGTGTGGCTGTGGTGGTGGAGCGTAAGGAAGCGGGTAAGGAGTATCCGGTTCAGCGGCCGGTTTACTACGTCAGCGAAGTACTCATTGAGTCCAAACAACGGTATCCACATTGGCAGAAGCTTGTTTATGGGGTATTCATGGCAAGCCGGAAGCTTAAGCATTATTTCCAGGGTCACCCTATCACTGTGGTTAGTTCTGCTCCCCTAGGAGATATCATCCAAAACAGAGAAGCCACAGGAAGAGTGGCTAAGTGGGCTATAGAACTTGGGCCTCATGGTCTGAAATACGTGCCACGCACTGCTATCAAATCTCAAGCATTGGTGGATTTCATCAACGATTGGACAGAGCTGCAGGTGCCTGAAGAGAAACCGGATAATACATACTGGACTATTCACTTCGACGGGTCTAGGCAATTGGAGGGCTCGGGGGCTGGAGTTGTATTAACTTCCCCTCGAGGTGACAAGTTTTGCTATGTGCTACGGTTGATGTTTCCCTGTACTAACAATGCGGCTGAGTACGAGGCCTTGCTCCATGGTCTTCGGATGGCTAAGGAGATGAGCTTGAGCCGGGTAAGGTGCTTTGGCGACTCAGATTTAGTGGCCCAACAAGTGTCAGGCAAGTGGGATTCCAAGGACCCTCTCATGGCGGCTTATCGCCGCGAAGTTGATGCCATTGCTGGACATTTTCAGGGTTACCAAGTAGAGCACATCGATCGCAGGAAGAACGAGGCGGCTGATGCATTAAGCCGGCTGGGCTCTCAGCGAAAGCCGGTGCCGCCTAATACTTTCTTGGACATTTTGCATAACCCTTCTGTTAAGTTGCCTACAGAGGAAGACTTGGCTGTTCCTGACCCGGAGGCACAGTTGGTGGCGGCTCTCCACATTACCCCAGACTGGACAGTACCATACTTGGCTTACATGACCCGGGGAGAATTGCCTGAGGATGAAACTTTGGCCAGACAAATAACCCGGCGGTCTAAGTCAATGATAATTATCAATGGCGAGCTGCATCGTCGCAGTGTCACTGGAACTTTCCAGCGTTGTGTTTCCCCTGAGGAAGGTCAAGAAATTTTACGTGAAATTCACGAGGGGGATTGTGGCCATCATGCCGGCTCAAAATCCCTTGTGGCCAAGGCTTTTCGTCATGGTTTTTATTGGCTGACGGCTCATGCTGATGCAGAGGATTTGGTCAGTAAATGTGACGGTTGCCAGAGGTTCTCGCGACGGGCTCATGTGCCGGCTCAAGAATTGAGGATGATTCCAATTACTTGGCCATTTGCGGTCTGGGGGCTTGATATGGTTGGGCCTTTTAAAAGATCCAAGGATAAGAAGACCCACCTCCTGGTGGCGGTCGACAAGTTCACAAAGTGGGTTGAAGCAGAGCCAGTTAGTAAGTGTGACGCAGCCACAGCGGTTCAGTTTATGAAAAGGGTGATATTTCGCTTTGGTTTTCCACACAGCATTATAACTGACAATGGTACCAATCTGTCTAAAGGCGCCATGGAGGAGTTTTGTCAACGAGAGCATATTCGGCTTGATGTTTCATCAGTGGCTCACCCTCAGTCCAATGGTCAAGCTGAGAGAGCCAATCAGGAAATCTTGAAGGGCATCAAGCCCCGGCTTTTGGTCCCTTTGCAACGGACGCCGGGTTGTTGGGTGGAGGAGTTACCCTCCGTGTTATGGAGCATCAATACTACTCCTAACAGGTCTACGGGTTACACGCCTTTCTTCATGGTTTATGGAGCGGAGGCGGTCCTCCCTAGCGACATCCGTCATGACTCGCCTCGAGTGGCGGCTTATGTTGAGGCGGATAATGAGCGGGCGCGCCAAGATGCTCTTGACTTGTTGGACGAACAGCGTGATGTGGCAGCGGCTCGCTCGGCGATTTACCAACAAGACCTGCGCCGCTATCACAGCCGCCGGGTTAAGTCCAGAGTCTTCCAGGAAGGTGATCTGGTGCTCCGGCTCATCCAAGATCAAACAGATGCACACAAGTTATCCCCGCCTTGGGAAGGGCCCTTTGTGGTCAGCAAGAACTTGCACAACGGGTCATACTACCTTATCGATGTTCGGGAGCACAAAGATTCACGTAAGTCGGAGGAAGAGACCCGTCGGCCGTGGAACATAGCTCAGCTTCGGCCTTATTACACTTGAGCCACCGGCTCTCATAATGTACATATTTCTATAGCCATGTATATATTATGATAAATAATAAAGCAGGACCTCTGTCCTTTTCTCCTCCAAAGGTAAATGTGTTATTTCCATTACAACATTACATGGTCACTTGGAGGTGGATCCGGCTTATGATCGTATTCGAATCTAGCCGTTAACAATATGATCACTTGGGGGCTTCCTGTTCAAACATAGGTCGTATTCGAACCAAAGAGAACATAGCTGTCGATACCCACTTGATTGGCAAATTGCCGAGCTCATTGGGGAGTTTTTCTTGATCATATTTGAATCATAGCTCAACCCCCTTTGGGAACCGACGTGGATCGTATTCGAATCAGCGTCGTTAAACAACTCTTAAGGTCATTTGGGGGCTTCCTGTTCAAACATGGGTCGTATCCGAACCTAAGAGAACATAGCTGTCGGTACCCTCTTGATAGGCAACGCCAAAGCCACTGGGGGCTATATGATCGCATTCGAATCTTAGCTTAACCCCTTTGGGACGGTTCTCTGGTCGTATTCGAACCAGAAGCCCCTATGTTTTGATCTTTTGGTTTGCAACAAGTTCTTTTGATCATATCAACAGTGTGCAAGGGCGGTTCTTATTCCGCCGGCTTAACTTTGATTAACAATGTTGATAGCACACAATAAGCATTATCGATGCTGGTGAACCGGAGTTGAGTTCTCAACCTCATTATTTGGGTTACATAAACCGGAAGTGTACTTGAAGGCTTGCAGGTATGCTATTATGGTTACCTCGAAGATATAATTGAGAGCCGGTCTTTTATGACTTTGGTTCATATTCCGGGTTATATGTAAAATATATGACTCTCAGTGCGGAAAGCCGCCTAGAGACTTGTGATTTGTTTTCTATGCAGGACAATGAAAGACAGTTCTTTAAACTTAAGGAAAGTAAATGATCAAACATAACCCGGAGGAATATAAAAGAGCAGCTTCAACGGAGTTAAGCACTCTACACGTGCACGATGGCACGACAAAATTAAGTGTTTGTCCTACTCTATTACAGGACTCCCCGAGTCCAAAAGGTGAGGCATTGTTTTTAAGGTGTAACCATGAGCCGCCTAAGAAATCAAGGTGCTTGTTGGGTTGAAGCTCCCGGCTCATCCCTCTCCGCTCCTCCGGCTGTTTCCATGACCTGGAAGGTTGATGATTTCCAGTCAATCGCTCAAAGCTTCAAACTGAGCCTCATCATCAATTAACCCGGCCGGGTCAACTTCTGGGGCGAAGGTATGCTTACGAGTCGGAGGGATCAGGCTGACTGCTTCATAGCGTGGAGTTGGGATCCTCTGATTCTCCGCGTCATAGCCCGGCTGATACTTGGTAAGGTCTGTGTCATTCCCAATCAAGGTGGCCACCGGGCGCACGCTCTTCACACAGGCGGCGAAGTCTTTCTGGTCAAAGGGGGTACCGTCTTCCTTCAGGCTGGGGTATCCAAGAGCGATGTCGGCCGGGTCTAGCTCCGGTAGAAACGCCTTGGCCCGGCTCAGAGCAGCTATAGCTCCGGCTCTTGCAGAAGCCCGTCTCAGCTCTTGGAAGCGTTGAGGAAGTACGGCAAGCCGCCTGAGTACGTCTGCCAGGTGAGTGGGAACCTCATTGGACAGAGCCACAACGGCTAAAGCACGCTGTGACCCGGTGTAGAGTTGCTCCACCAAGGTGTAAACAGCCTTCAGCTTGGTCAGCATGTTCTGATTGAGATTGGAGCTTCTGGGACCTGTATAACAAAGTCAGGTGAGCTGATGGCAATGGTGGGACTTATGAGACATGAATGATGTAAACTTATTTAAAGCTTACAGAGTAACTTACCGAAGATTGCGGAGACCATCTGCGATACATGGCGTTTTAAGCCGGAGAGTTCGGCGGTTCTTTCAGTAAGAGCAGCCTCCGCTTGTTCGGCCCGGCTGAGCAAGGCAGTCTTCTCATCGGCCCAGGCTTTTCTTTCTGTTTCAAATTTTTTCTTCAGTTTTTCTTGTGCAGAGACACTGAACTCAAATTTGGCATTGGCCTTCTGGGTCTCATTTTCCTGAGTCTTCAGGCGGGTCTTCAGATCAGAGATTTCCGATTCAAGTTTCTTGCAGGCAGCCTGTACAAGTTCCGGGTTACAGTTTGAGTGATTATCATGCAACATTAAAGTCCCAAGCACTTTGCAAGCAAAGACACTTGGCACTTGGGGGCTAATGTAGGCTGAGAAGCTTTATTTACAGTGCCGGTTCATGAAAATAAGTCCCAAGCACTTTGCAGGCAAAGGTGCTTGGCACTTGGGGGCTAATGGGCAAAGTTGCTCAAGTACTTGATTAAAACATAAGGTAAAAGACCGGTTCACCTAGGCTGTTTAACCCGGCCCTTGAGTGTTACCAGGTAAGCCGGTATTAAGTCTACAACATATTCTATCATAAGTAATAGACTTGGGGGCTAGCATGGTAAGGATGACTATGGAGTAAGCAAGAGAATTATACCTCAGATTTTTGCTGTATCTGCTTCACCATGTCAATTTCCAGGTCCCGGCTGTTGTGCACTTGACCAATATAACCAGCGACAATATCTCCAATGCTCAAGTTAGCATAGTCAGTGATATCCAGTCTGGCCCTGCGGCGCTCCAGCAGTTCTTCCTTAGCAGAGCATCTAGCCAGCACAGTGGGTCTTCCCGGCTCAACAAATTCGGTCCGGGTAATCACCACATCCGGGTCATCGGCCGGTTGAGCTGGGCTGGGAATCTCCGGGTTGTCAGAACCCTCCATGGCTTGTTCTTCAGTTGGAGCGGTGGTTTCTGGAGCTGGTGCAGACGGCGGCTCAGAGGCAGAGGCGTTGGGTTCAGTCAAGACCGGCTCTTCGACCGGGTTACTTTTCTTTGCCCTCTTGCTGAGCTTTGCTTGTGCACTGAAAGTCAAAAGGTTAGTGCAAAAACATGAGTAAGATAAGCACAAAGTAAGCTGATCATCATTACCCGGGTGCGGTCTTGAAAGCCGGCAAGTTAGATTGCATGGAGTCCCCGGAGGAAGGTGAAGTTTCCTGATAGTTTGAATCAGAAGAATTGAGTGGTTGACGAGTGACGCCCGCCAAAGGATGAAAAGGATATAAGTTGGAGATAACCTCGGTCCGGCGCTTCCTTGATGCTTCAGGTAAGCCGGAGGAGAGGTCTGCTTCCTTGTTGGTCCGGGTTTGCCTCCGGCTCTCATGAATCTGTCGCTTCAAAAGAAATTGAGGATCTTGATAAGCTAAAGGATGTGAAAATCTTACTTTCCGGGTTACTCTTCGGACTTTCAGCCTTGGCAAGGGCTCCGAGTCGGAGGAAAGTATAGTTACCTCTTCAATCACCGGGTTACTCGCTCCGGTATCATCCTGCTGATAATCAGTGTCAATAAGGTGGTTAAAACAGACAAAAAACAAAGAAGAGCCTAAAGAATCAAGGGCTACCTCTGACTCGGAGGTGTCATCCAACTGAAGCAGGTCTGAGGCGCTAGGCTTACTCCCCTTCTTGCGGGGAGCGGCTCTCCTGGCGGCTTTTTTAACCTTCCTGGCTTTTTTAGCAGCCTCATGGTCATACCTGACCTTCCAGAACTTATCATTAGCCTGAAAAATACAACAAAGGTTTCTTGAAGTTAAAGATGAAAATTGTTAAAATGGAAAGTAAGGTGCTCAGATCAGTAGCTTACCGCCGGAGCCGGGTTAGCTTTGCAGAAGGGACTTAAGCCTGTCCTCCCGCAATCTGCTAAGCTCTCGTTTAGAAGGGACTTGGTCATGTCATCAACGACGTCCTCAGGTAAGTCGTTGGGGCTGTGCCGAAGAGGATCATCCTTCCGGCCCGTGTAATCACACATTAAGCCGGGGCGGCGGCTTAGAGGAATCACCCGCCAAGCAATCCAGACCCGGACCAGATCAACGCCGTTAAGGCCGTTTCCCAGAAGAGCTTTAATCTTGTTGATGGTGGGGATAAGTGGTTGACGCTCAGCTTGAGATAATTTGTCTGGCAGGGGGTGATTTGACTCCAGACGCAGGGCGCGAAAGCCGGGCAGAGGGTTCTCATCAGCCGGAGAAGTATCCTGGCAGTAGAACCATGTCTGGTTCCAGTCCTTTGGGTGGCTTGGCGGCTCAGCATAAGGAAAGAGGCAATCTCTCCGTCGTTGGATTGAAATTCCGCCAAGTTCCAAGCTAGGCCCGTTGGCACACTCGTTCTGGCGGTTCAGATAAAACAGCTCCCTAAAGAGCAGTAGGCTGGGCTCTTCTCCAAGGTACACCTCACAGAACACTTGGAAGTTACAAATGTTCGACACGGAATTGGGTCCAATGTCTTGAGGTCGCAGATCGAAAAAGTGCAGAACATCTCTGAAGAATTTTGAGCCGGGAGGTGCAAAACCCCGGCTCATGTGATCAGCAAATATAACAACCTCTCCGTCTCTTGGTTGAGGTCTTTCTTCGGACGGGTCAGGGGCACGATAGGACATGACCTCCTTCTTAGGCAGGTAACCCGTCTTCACGAAGTCATCTAAGGTATTATCAGTAACGTTGGATCTCACCCAGTTGCACGTAATGGGTGCCTTGGGAGCCTTGGGCGGCATTGTGAAAGACGGAAGCCTATGACAAAAGAAAATTTCCGGTTCAAATTTAAGCCGGAGGAAGATTTCAGTTCAGTATTCAAGATGGCGGCTTATGAAGGGGCCTAATGATATATGGCTAATTGTGTCGGGTTATCTAAGCCGCTGTGGATATCATAAGTAATTCAAGTTGTTTAAAACTCTATTATGAATGAGCCGGAAATTTCACAAAGCATGGCCTCTTTTAAGCCGGCGATATGAGCCGCCATGGTAACAGATGCAGTTTTTTGTCTAAGTGTTGCACAAACAAGTTTCACAGATTGCAGGGATTATTTTGGATCAAACGGTCGTTTAGAAAGGAAAAATTTCTAGACCTAAAAACTGATACAGAGAAGTTCATAAGCTCTAAATGAGGTCTTGTTGCGGACAAAGGGGATTTACTAGCATAAAAATGAGTGAGAAACTACTACCGCAGGGAGTCTGTACCGTTTTTGGATCAAAGGGAACCTCGGTGGCGGAACTGTGAAGAAATCGCGATGAACTACGAAGAACACAGAGAACTTGCGAGCTCTAATGCGGATCTAAGGTACGGGACGGCGAGGACTTACTGGTGCTGATGAGCAGCGGAGGCGCGCCGCAGGATTCTGGTCAAGACAGGTTGATGCAGCGGCCTTGGTCGGTGAAGACGAGGTGCGCGGCGGCGGCGGAGGAGCTCGGGCTCTGGAGCGTCAGAGGAGGAAGACGATGGAGGGGAAGAGTGAAGAAGACCTATGGGCCGAGCCTATTTATAAGGGCCGGCTGGTAAATGGGCGCGGGAAAAGAGGAGGCGGAAGACATGATTATATTGCCGCAGAAACGCCTCGATTTTCGGGATGGTCTTTAAAGATAAGATCCGTTGAGATATGACAGAATAAAAAATGAATTTAATGGAAGATGACGTCATGGCGAGTTACCAAGAATCCAGAAGATGACGTCACGGCGGGTTATAACCTTTTGCACAAGCAGAAGCCGGAAGATTTTGAAGATTTTTGAAGATTGACATGAACCGGTTCAAATCAATCTGGGGCCTAATGTTGAGGATATGACCATTAGAGTCACCCGCCCAGGAGGGGCCGGGTTACGTCATAATGATCATCACGTGAAGCCCAGTACCAAGCTTGAGGATGGCGGATCAATAATGGGCTTAAGACCCGGAGGCGGCTTAAGGCCCGTAGTGATAACCCGCCGTTATGGCAAGACTTGTAATGTAAGGCAAGAGTAGTTAAGAGTCCAAGTTGGATACTGTTATAAGCCGGCCGGGACTCTGAGAGCCGCGGGGCGTCAACCTCTCTATATAAAGGGATGACCCGGCGGCGGTTCAGGATGAGAGACAACAGATCGAAAGCCAGGCATAGCGATTAAGCTCCCTGGTCATCGAAACCCTAAGTAATACCACCTCAACTGGACGTAGGCTTTACCTTCACCGTAAGGGGCCGAACCAGTATAATCCTCGTGTCCCTTGTCCCGCTTAACCCCTTTAAGCTTCCTAGCTGCGATGGCTCCACGACTAAGTCCTTGCACGAGGACATCTGCCGTGACAATTCCACGACAATACCCGTTCGAAACATGAACACCACAACATAACATCAGAACAATAAACATAGCATAGCAGCATAAAATACCATGGTTCATTACACGCCCCCGCAGGGCTCTCCACTATTTCAAATGCAGGAAGAAACGAAAGCTTAAACAAAAGCGGCACGCACAACCGCAGCAGCTCACGAGGCTTGGCTCCAAGGGCCCCCCGGACTCAGCCTGAGCCTTCCTCGCGCTTCATCGGTGCGTGGCGACGGGACGACCCACCGCCGTCCTCGAAACGAGCTTAGTGGCGTGGTGGCTGGTCGTAGCTGCTACTGTTGGTGCTCTCGCTGGAGGAGGAGCCGCCGCCGCTGGACAAGCCGCGGCCGTCGCCTAGGGCAAGCTCGCCTTCCGCGTCGTCACGGCCGTCGTCAAGGCCAAGCTCACCGTCGTCGCCGTTGTCCTCGGGGCAGCACCCTGCGCGGCGACCCTCTTCCCCAAACACCCTCACATAGAGGGTCGCGACACTGTCATACTTGAAGTGGAGGGTGCACCTCCTACCCAGGCTGCGCGCGCGAGCGAACATCTGCCAGCCGCGGGCCAGGGCCGCGTTGCCCGCGGCGGAAACCTCCACCGCAGCCCACGAGGCCTTGCTGCAGCAGCCGTCGGCCTGCAGCCAGAAGCCGTTGAGACTCGTGGCCAGCAGCTCGCCGACAAAGGAGCGCGATAGCTGGAGCCAGGTGCCGGCCGGCCTCTCTGACCACACGACGAACTCCGGGAGCATCTCCGCCGAATGGAAGCGTGGCCGGGGAGAGGAAACACCGATGCGGCCACCAAGGAGAACGCCGGTCCCAAAAGGAGTACGCCCGCGCCCCCGAGGAGCCACAGCAGGGGTCGCGGCGTGCTTGCGGGGGCGGCCCCGCCCCCTCTTGGGGGGTGGCGAGCCGGCCCCTCCTGGCGAGCCTTCCCCTTCTCCGCGGCAGAGAACCTCTTTGTTGGCCCCATGGGGTACTATGGCAAGACGGCGAGGCAGAGAGGAAGAAGAGAGAGCGTGCGACGAGAAGAAGGAGATGAGCAAAGGGGGGACTCCGCCCCTCTCCTCATTTATAGCCAAGAGGAGGCCAACCGCCAGCCTCCACGATCACACGTGATGATGATTTTTCTCTGCATGCAGCAGAGTCTCGTCAAGTCAAACAGTTGCCGAGGCAGCATGGGGAAGCGTAGGCGCCCACACCCCATCAATCGCCACGCGTCGACCGAGGCCGCAGACGGTTGGGGCCCACGGCGCTCCGTACTTGCCACTTGCCCTTTGGCTTCGCCTCGAAGCCAAGTTCGAGCGCGCCTTGGGCCCAGGGGCTACTGTCGGCGTCCTGGGAACGGGGGCACTCAGACTTGCCAGACTGTGGTCCATGGCGTGGCTCCGTCAACGGCCTGGTACGGCCTAGCTTCAACAACAACCAAAGACCCTCGCGAGGGGCCAAGCCTCGTGAGGCGGACGACACCAAGACCTCCCTGAGGGGCGGCCTCACTAGGCTTGCTCCCGAGGAGCGGAGATATCAATGCAGGGTGCACCTCGCGAGGTTCGTATGACGTGATCAATGACGACCAAGGCTAGGCGGGCTCAGTGCGCCAGTTTCCTCTTTGGTGCTAAGGAGGCAAGCGTAGGCGCGGAGTCCCGAGGAATCAAGCAAAGGTTTCCATATTGGTGCAACAAGACCAAGACCGCCAGGACGACAGGACGGAAGTCATCGCGCAGCCCACCGCGGCGTCGCCACTAGAGCCTTTTGCATGCGAAGACTACTATTGTCAGGATAGGTTGTACTAGTTGTTCCCCTTCAAATTTGACCGTTGTGGGATCCCTTCCCTCCTACATTTGGGAAGAGGACCAAGGCCACTATAAATAGGACTTAGCCACCACCATAGAGGAGGACGGATTGATTGCTCCTAAACCACCTCACCAGCTCATCGAGCTCAAGAACACCTCACCTCCAGACGCTGTTCATCCACTGTACTAGTTCATCCTCAGCCCCTCGAGGCAATCCACCACAAAGCTGGAGTAGGGTATTACACCGCAAGGAGGCCCGAACCAGGATAAACTGTTGTGTCCCTTGTCCCTTTGGTTCATCGAGCTAGGCTGTGGGATCGTTGAGCGGGCAGATAGGGAAGAGAGAGTTCTTCGCACGCACCCCAGAGTTCGAACCTCTCAAGGGTCTGCGGAACCCCGAATCTCACAGTCCATATTTTGTTTTTATCGACACCTCTTTCTCAAAGCATGTGGACATGTTTTCGATTTTGGTTTTCGCTTGAGGACAAGCGAGGCCTAAGCTTGGGGAAGTTGATACGTCCATTTTGCATCATGTTTTCTTATTGTTATTTATAATGTTTTTATCCATAATAATGCTTTTTGGAGTAATTTAATGCCTTTTCTCTCATAATATGCAAGGTATACACAGAGAGGGAGAATTCCGACAGCTGGAAATCTGGACCTGGAAAAGCTACGTCAGGCTACATATTCTGCACAACTCCAAACAAGCTAAAACTTCACGGAAATTTTTTATGGAATATTTGAGGAATATTGGAGCAAATAACTACCAGAGGAGGCCCACCAGGTGGGCACAACCCACCTGGGCGTGCCAGGGAGCCCAGGCGTGCCCTGGTGGGTTGTGCTGTCCCAGGCCCACCTCCGGTGCCCATTTTCTAGTATAAAGGTCCTTCTGACCTAGAAAAAATAAGGAGAGGACTCTCGGGACGGAGCGCCTCCGTCTCGAGGCGGAACTTGGGCAGGAGCACTTTTGTCCTCTGGCGGAGCGACTCAACAGGGGAACTTCCTCCCGGAGGGGGAAATCATCATCATCATCATCGCCAACAACTCTCCCATGTTAGGGAGGGAAATCTCCATCAACATCTTCAACAACACCATCTCATCTCAAACCCTAGTTCATATCTTGTGTTCCATCTTGTTACCGAAACTATAGATTCGTGTTTGTGGGTGACTAGTAGTGTTGATTACATCTTGTAGTTGATTACTATATGGTTTATTCGGTGGAAGATTATATGTTCGGATCCAATATGCTATTTAATACCCCTCTGATCTTGAGCATGATTATCATTTGTGAGTAGTTACTTTTGTTCTTGAGGTCACGGGAGAAATCATGTTGCAAGTAATCATGTGAACTAGATATGTGTTTGATATTTTGATAGTATGTATGTTGTGATTCCCTTAGTGGTGTCATGTGAACGTCGACTACATGACACTTCACCATATTTGGGCCTAAGGGAACGCATTGTGGAGTAGCAATTAGATTGTGGGTTGCGAGAGTGACAGAATTTTAAACCCCAGTTTATGTGCTATTCTGTAAGAGACCGATTGGATCCAAAAGTTTAATGCTATGGTTAGAATTTATTCTTAATACTTTTCTCGTAGTTGCGGATGCTTGCGGGAGGGTTAATCATAAGTAGGAGGTTTGTTCAAGTAAGAACAGCACCTAAGCACCGGTCCACCCACATATCAAATTATCAAAGTACCGAACACAAATTACACCAACATGATGAAAGTGACTAGATGAAATTCCCGTGTATCCTCAAGAACACTTTGCTTATCATAAGAGACCGTTTTGGCCTGTCATTTGCCTCAAAAGGATCGGGCTACCTTGCCGCACTTTTGTTACTACTATCGTTACTTGCTCGTTACAAATTATCTTGCTATCAAACTACTCCGCTACTTACAATTTCAGCACTTGCAGACATTACCTTGCTGAAAACCACTTGTCATTTCCTTCTGCTCCTCGTTGGTTTCGACACTCTTACTTATCGAAGAGAGCTAAAATTGATCCCCTATACTTGTGGGTCATCAACGTCATAGAGGGGCGTGGTAGATGCATTGTCTTGACGAGATGCCATATTTGGTGATCTGCCAAAACAAGGATCACGCCGCGGGGCTGAAGAAAGGTAACATCATGGAGGGGCGTGTTTCATGCCCCGTCTCAGCTAGATGTCGTATGACAAACGAGACCTGATGCAATGAAGGGTGCACCTTGTCTCGTCTGGACGCCATATTTGGTGGTCCACCAACACAAGGGCAAAGCATCGCAGTGCCGAATAAAGGTGACATCATGGAAGGGCGTGGTTGATGCCCCATCCTAGCTAGGCGTCGTATTTGGTGGTATGCTAAGACAAGGAGCATGCTCCCTGTACGTCGAGACCTATACGCCCTGAAAAGTGCACCTCATCTCGGCTGGACGCCATATTCGGTGGGCCGCCAAGACAAAGGAAACACATCCCCGGATCATGGTAAGGGTCGGTAAAGACGTGTCATCACATAGCACCATCTTCTTCATATCGCGGGATCCGTGTTGCGGGCAGTACCGGGGGCATGTGTCATCTTCATGGGATCCGGGTCGCGGGCTCCGTCTTGATGAGGTAGACATTAGTGGTGTTGTCCCGCGAGCTCCACGCCTCTGTCCACTGCGGCACCAGCTTGATGATGTTGACGATGGACGTCGTCCTAGCGAGCTCGGTGTCGCCATCCACCACGGCACGGTGGCGGCATCCTCGCTAGCTCCAGGCCTCCATCCTCCATAGCACTACTTTGATGAACAAGACAACCGGCGTCATCCTAGCAAGCTCCAAGTCGCCATCCTCCGCGGCACGCGGCAGCATCCACGCGAGCTTCACACCTCTGGGCTCCACGCCACGATCCTCCGCGGCACCGGGTTGATGATGTTGGTGATGGGCGTCATCTTAGTGAGCTCCATGCCACCATCCTCGGTGGCGCCGACTTGATGATGAATTCGAGGGCATCGTCTGGGTCGGGGTCCATGCCTCCATCCTTCATGGCGCTGGCTTGACGAAGTAGATGGTGGTCGGCCTCCCAGCAGGCTCGACGCCTCCTCCTTGCTATGTGCGTCCATGGGTGAGTGTGCGCCCATGTGTGGGAGCGCCATATCAGCCACCGCATCCAGGTGCGTGATGACCTACACACATAGAACAAGAACAAGATTATTGCACCGCCGAAAATCCTCCCGTGGACGTGTTCATCTGCTCGCCGCTGCTCTGCTTCGGTGTGAGGGTGTCATTGCCGTGTTCCCTTGAAGCAGGCGCCACTGCATGGGCGTGCCCTGCCACCAGGGCGCGGGAGCTTCTCTTCTTGCCTACGTGAGGTGCTCTTCTTGGTGTGTTGTGTGCCTTCTGTCTCCCTCGCAAGTTGTGTTCTTGCGTGAGGTTCTCTGTCCGTGAGTCTTGCTGGGTGTTGCGGCTGGCTGTGTGAGATGTGTGCTTGCTCCCTGCATACACAAAAGAGATATAGATATACGTATCTGGCCTCCACGGATCTTTCTTGGCGCATTCATTGCCGCCATTGCCCGGTGAGAGTGTCGCCGCCGTGGGCGCGGCCTTCCTATTTGTTGGGTGCATGATGGCTGGATGTGGTGGATGCCTGGTTGCTATACACGCCGTCGCCATGGGCGCATTGTGAGGGCCTCGCTACTATTTCACTCAATTGACATGGATTCGGAGATTACAACTTGTTCACAGTGGGGAAATCGAGAGGAGGATGGAGAACGGAGGAAGGGGATGATGAACAGTACTATGGTAGCCTATGCCAAGCCTCGACCGAAGCCGCCCATTCTGTCCAAGCCAAGTTGCTCACGGAGGCCCCCCTGTATATGTAGTGCATCTCCTTCGTGGGCTGGATAGTGCCTATGGGCCAGCGAGGCCCAGGTCGCTGACAATCCCTCCCCATAAGATTCGACTTGCCCTAGTCGATGTTGTAAAGTGCCATCAGGATCCCATAGAACTCGCAAAACATCTAGAACCCAGTCTTTAGCCTGGTCCACAAACTGATACTGTGTCGAACCACCCGGATCCCATGTCACGTGAAGAGTGGTACAACATGCCCGGGCAGACATAATGTGTGCTTGCAAGATTTTCATGTCGCCAAACTGAAACAAAGCAATCACCTGGGTCCCATTGCAGCTATAGCTTCTCCTCAGAATTGAACAGGGCATCACAATCAGCTGCTGGAACATGTAAGAACCCATTGGCTGTGGCAACACCGAGCGATCTGATAACAACACAATTAGCTAGCAAGGTTGGTTGAAATTCAGCATACCCCAGTGCAAATGATATCCCAGCCGACAGGGATATATCATTAATGAGCAGCAAACAATCTTTGCATTGCATCAATTTTGTTGCGATATGTGTCCCATTGCATTTGTAGCATCTCGACGATGCACTGATACATTTTCTCCTGAGGACTGAATATGTAGCTATCATAATAAGCAGTGTACTGTTGCATTCAGCATAACCTGTTCCCGTTTCTTGGCCATTAACATCTGCAGGACTGTAGCTCATAGCTATGTTCTCTGGAACACATATAGCAACAGCAACCCAGGACACCAATTGAATGAAACCTTCGAGTTTGGGCACTGGTAAAACCAGAACACTACAATCCTGAGCATCAACCATGCTTGAACCAGGACACCAAGGTCTTTCATAGAGAAACATTTCCAAGGAATCCATGGCTTCAGTACAAACATAGCAGACAGATTGCAAGTCCATAGCCTCAACCATTGATTGCACAATATAATCTCCACTCTCCTTAAACTTCAACCTGCTGAAAATTTGCCCAAGCGCTAAAATCCTCATAAACTCAACTAGTTTCTTGAGTGCAGTACCACCATCAGAATATCCGCAAGCAAGTGCCCAAGCAATCTCCCATTGAAAAAAATCAGAAGTAGACGGATACACACAGTCAGGCACAAAACCATTCCAAGGTGGCCAGGCGTTTGGCCATTTGAAGTGCTCAAGAGCCAATAAGATCAAACCAGAACAAGGAAACCCAAGGAACCAGAAATGTTCATCTCCATGGAACTCCTTCCTAGCAAACAAAGCACTAGTATTTTTTGCACTGATAATGTGACCTTCCAGCATGTCATCTCCACGACACAAAGAGTAAGATTCCCTTGATGCAGACTTTAGGATAAGCCCAGACGACCAAGATTTCAGTTCAACAGAGCACCATATCGTAGTGTGATCAACTTCTACTGCAGGACAATGAAATCTCTCATGGTTAGACCACCACCAACTACAAGAATTCTTCTGCCCATGATTAGATGTTTCCCAGAAAAAACAAATAGCGCCACTTTGGCTAAGTAAAGTCTGTACAAGAATGTCATGCAACCAAATTTGTGCCCAATGGGTGCCACTGAGAAAAGGCAAAGTGTTGCCACCATTTTTGGCTTGGAAACAGAAAGCTCTTCACAAGAATAACACGCCCATCGCCACCAGTTAATAAGTGGTTAGAACTGAGGAACTGCCCCAATTGCCAGGATAACGCCATAGCTCCTAAACCAAACTAAGAAAAGGCAAAGGGTATTGTATTGGCAACACAATATGCAAGAACTGAGTATTGAATACAGAAACTCGAGCACAGCTAATTGCAGTTGAATCATTTGCACGCTGTCCAGGATCCCACAGTAATGCCAAGAACTCATAATGTGTAACACACCGAGGTATCATCCTCATATTCCAGCACTTGATCTTGCTATCCCCTGGATCCCAAGGTGATAATAACCCAAGCACTTGATATAGGTACATACCTAAGTTCTTGCCACCATACAATATCTGAATGAGAGGTGCAACTGGTGGAGCAATGGTCTGAACGAAACAAGGTACTAGTGGTGACTTGTCCTGCTCTCTGGTGGTGTCAAAGACGCCCAGTGCAGAAACTAGAGTCGCCACACTGGTTTTCTCGTTGAAACCTTCTGTCGAACAAGCGTGGGGCGGCATTGTGACAAGATCGAGGACATCCGATTGCTTGAGGGGCGGTCTTGGTGAGTTCTCTGGAGGTCAGATGACAGATGTAGGTGCACCTTCTGGACGCAAGGACATGGCCACATGGTCTTCTCCGTCGATGTCGTGGTCGACACCCCACGTCGAGCATGTGGCGGGCGTCAGTGTATTGGGGATGACAACCTTGCTCGCTGCAAAAACCGTCGCCATGCCGCTGACATCGGTGTGAACCTCACACGTAGTAGGAACAACAATGGTTGAAGATGCTAATGGTGTTGCTGTAGGAGTAGATGTGGCCCTTGTTGAACCGTTGTTTTCTCCTGGACACTTGGTCGAGCACTTGGTGGGCATGGCGAGAGCAGGGCCGAGCGAGGCAGAGACTGCTGCCATGGAGGTGGAGAAGGCCGCCGGTCGCCCTGTGGACGCGGTGAGCTTGGGTGGAATCACCGGAAGGCCAGTGTCTGATGCAGCACTGATCTATCCTCTTGGGCTCGTCGATCCAGTCGTTGCCGACGCGACGAGGGAGGGAACGCCGCCTGATGTGGGGGCAACGGCACTCGGGCTCGACAAGGAGATGCCCGTGGCCGCTGTCGTTGGAGCGGGGTTGGAGGAGGAGGCAGCAACCTCCGACTCATGGGACCCATCGGTGGTGATGCCGTTTCTCGAGACACGCAGAGGCCTCGCCATGATCGTCATTGTCGAATTTGAAGACGCCAGGTCGGGACCGTGATTGGGGTCAGGGAAGACATGGATCCCAGCTGGCGTAGACAGAGCAGGCTCGGTCGCAGTGGCATCCACGATTTCCTTGGCGCCCTCAGCATCGTCGCGGCTGAGAACTCGACTGCATTTTGACGGAGGTCGACGAACACCGCCTCCACGCCCTTCTCTAGCCTCGCCTTGGACTCAACGAAGCACCAGTCCACATCACGGGCTAGCTGGGCCCTGAGCACCTCATACATTGCTAAACCCTCAGGCGAGAGGCTCGCCACGAGCTCCGCGCGCCATCGTGGGTCCATGGATTTAATTGGGAAAAAATTTGGGTGAAATTTTTGATGGAGAATCGAACGGCTCTGATGCCAATTATGAGGGTCTCGCTACTATTTCACTCAATTGACATGGATTCGGAGATTACAACTTGTTCACAGTGAGGAAATCGAGAGGAGGATGGAGAACGGAGGAGGGGGATGATGAAGCCTATGCCAAGCCTCAACCGAAGCCGCCCGTTCCGTCCAAGCCAAGTTACTCGTGGAGGCACCCCCTGTATATATAGTGTGTCTCCTTCTTGGGCTGGGTAGTGCCTGAGGCTCAGCGACGCCCAGGTCACTGACACACGTCTCGACCCGCTGGCCTCCGTCTTCTCTCGTCTCTCTCCTCTGCTGCGTACCTCCCCCTGCAAAATAGCAAGAGGGTTGTTGCACATGCATGCATCGCCAGCTCGCCTTTATGGCATAGTGCGATAGTGCGCCTGCTGTCAGCGGCGTCCTCTACGCATCCTCTAGCATGCCGTCGCCGACGCCGGCGGCCTGTCGGCCACCACGCCGCTGTGAGCGCGTCCTCTACAAAAAAAGACACATCCATGACATTTTGGTCCGAATGAATTTTTTTCCTGTCCTGCTTATGACACTTCTATGACGATAATTGTGACAAAACCCGGTATCATCATAGATGTGGTGGGTCCTACTTCTATGATAAAAAATCATGACAGAAAATGGGCTTTTCGTCCTGGGCGGGCCAGAGACGCAGCTGCATGACATTCTTTGGGTCGTCCATAACGGAAAAAACCGTGGTAGAAGCGAGGGCGAGGAAAATATCGGGGAGTTCCCGGTTACGGTGGGTGATCGGGGGCCGAGCGATGCGCGTTTCTCTCATACACGTACGCGCGTGGGTGCGAGGTGTTGGGCTCTAACTGAACCCGAGCGATTGCACTGCAGGCTACACATTACTGAACCCGAGCGATCGATCGATCTGGCTGTTAACTGAACCCAATCGAGCGATTCCTTCGGTACTACTGCTAACTAAAGCCGATCGATGCTGCCTCTTGATGAACAGTGAGTGTTGTTGGGGCGGGGGTTGGATGAACAGTTCCCAGTGGGGGGTGAATGAACAGGACCACGTGGTAGTAGAGGCCGTTGCCACTGGATGAAAAGGACCCCGATCGAGCCGGTTGGGGGTGGATGAACAGGACCCCGTGGAGGGCTGGATGAACAGGACTCTGATACGTCCCCAACATATCTATAATTTTTGATTGTTCCATGCTATTATATTATCTGTTTTGGATGTTTAATGGGCTTTAATATGCTCTTTTATATTATTTTTGGGACTAACCATATTAACCGGAGGCCCAGTGCCAGTTTCTGTTTTTTGCCTATTTTAGAGTTTTGCAAAAAGGAATACCAAACGGAGTCCAAATGGAATGAAACATTCACGAGGATCTTTCTTGGACCGAAAGCAATCCAGAAGACTTGGAGTCGAAGTCTAGAACTCCACGAGGAAGCCACGAGGCAGGAGGGCGCACCCCCCACCCTCGTGGGCCCCTCATAGCTCCACCGATGTACTTCTTTTGCCTATATATACTCTTATCCCTAGAAACATCAGAGGGAGCCACGAAACCACTTTTCCACCGCCGCAACCTTCTGTACCCGTGAGATCCCATCTTGGGGTCTTTTCCGATGATCTGCCGGAGGGGGAATCGATCACGGAGGGCTTCTACATCAACATCATTGCCTCTCCGATGAAGCGTGAGTAGTTTACCATAGACCTTCGGATCCATAGTTATTAGCTAGATGGCTTCTTCTCTCTCTTTGATTCTCAATACAAAGTTCTCCTAGATGTTCTTGGAGATCTATTCGATGTAATACTCTTTTGCGGTGTGTTTACCGAGATCCGATGAATTGTGGATTTATGAACAAGATTATCTATGAATATTATTTGGTTCTTCTCTGAATTCTTATATGCATGATTTTATATCTTTGCATGTCTCTTCGAATTATCAGTTTAGTTTGGCCTACTAGATTGATTTTTCTTGCAATGGGAGAAGTGCTTAGCTTTGAGTTCATTCTTGCGGTGTCCTTTCCAGTGACAGTAGGGGCAGCAAGGCACGTATTGTATTGTTGCCATCGAGGATAAAAATATGGGTTTATATCATATTGCTTGAGTTTATCCCTCTACATCATGTCATCTTGCTTAATGCGTTACTCCGTTCTTATGAACTTAATACTCTAGATGCATGCTGGATAGCGGTCGATGTGTGCAGTAATAGTAGTAGATACAGAATCGTTTCGGTCTACTTGACACGGACGTGATGCCTATATTCATGATCATTGCCTTAGATATCTTCATCACTATGCGCTTTTCTATCAATTGGTCGGCAGTAATTTGTTCACCCACCGTAATACATGCTATCTCGAGAGAAGCCACTAGTCAAACCTGTGGCCCCCGGGTCTCTTTCCTATTATATTACATCTCTTTTATTTACATCGCATCTCGTTTACTATTTTGCAATCTTTACTTTCCAATCTATACAACAAAAATACCAAAAATATTTACTTTACTATCTTTATTAGATCTCACTTTTACGAGTGACCGTGAAGGGATTGACAACCCCTTTATCGCGTTGGTTGCAAGGTTCTTGATTGTTTTTGCAGGTACTAGGTGACTTGTGCGTTGTCTCCTACTGGATTTGATACCTTGGTTTTCAAAACTGAGGGAAATACTTACGCTGCTTTGCTGCATCACCCTTTCCTCTTGAAGGAAAAACCAACGCATGCTCAAGAGGTAGCAAGAAGGATTTCTGGCACCGTTGCCGGGGAGATCTACGCCAAGTCAAGACATACCAAGTACCCATCATAAACTCTTCTCCCTCGCATTACATTATTTGCCATTCGCCTCTCGCTTTCCTCTCCCCCACTTCTAAAACGATTTTCGAAAACCTTTGCCTTTTCTTCGCCCTCTTCCTTTCGTCTCTTTTCGCTTGCTTCTTGTGTGCTTGTGTGTTGGATTGATTGTTTGTCACGATGGCTCAAGATAATACTAAATTGTGTGACTTTTCGAATACCAACAACAATGATTTTATTAGCACTGCAATTGCTCCTACTACCGATGCTGAATCTTGTGAAATTAATACCGCTTTGTTGAATCTTGTTATGAAAGATCAATTTTCTGGCCTTCCTAGTGGAGATGCCGCTACCCATCTAAACAACTTTGTTGATTTGTGTGATATGAAAAAGAAGAAAGATGTGGATAATGATATTGTTAAATTGAAGTTATTTCTGTTTTCGCTTAGAGATCGTGCTAAAACTTGGTTCTCTTCTTTGCCTAAAAATAGTATTGATTCATGGAATAAGTGAAAAAATGCTTTTATCTCTAAGTATTTTCCTCCTGCTAAGATCATCTCTCTTAGGAACGATATTATGAATTTTAAGCAACTTGATCATGAGCATGTTGCACAAGCTAGGGAGAGGATGAAATTAATGATACATAATTGCCCTACACATGGTTTGAATTTGTGGATGATTATACAAAAAATTTATGCTGGACTGAATTTTGCTTCTAGAAATCTTTTAGATTCGGCCGCGGGAGGCACTTTTATGGAAATCACTTTAGGAGAAGCTACTAAACTCCTAGACAATATTATGGTTAATTATTCTCAATAGCACACCGAAAGATCCACTAGTAAAAAAGTTCATGCGATTGAAGAGATTAATGTTTTGAGTGGAAAGATGGATGAACTTATGAAATTGTTTGCTAATAAAAGTGTTTCTTCTGATCCTAATGATATGCCTTTGTCCACTTTAATTGAGAACAATAATGAATCTATGGGTGTGAATTTTGTTGGTAGGAACAATTTTGGTAACAACGCGTATAGAGGAAACTTTAACTCTAGGCCATTTCCTAGTAATTCCTCTAATAATTATGGTAATACCTACAACAACTCTTATGGAAATTTTAATAATATGCCCTCTGATTTTGATACTAGTGTTAATGAATTTATGAGTTCGCAAAAGAATTTCAATGCTTTGGTTGAAGAAAAATTGCTTAAGATTGATGAGTTGGCTAGGAACGTGGATATAATTTCTCTTGATGTTGATTCTTTGAAAGTTAGATCTATTCCACCTAAGCATTACATCAATGATTCTCTCAAAGCCATGAGAATTTCCATTGATGAGTGCAAAGAAAGAACCTGCTAGGATGCGTGCTAAAAAAGATTGCTTTGTGAAAGTGTGTTCTTCTAGTTTTCATGATAATAATGATGAAGATCTAAAAGTGATTGATGTGTCTCCTATTAAATCTTTGTTTTCTAATATGAATCTTGATAAAGATGGGACTGGAGATGAGTCAACTTTAGTTAAAAGGCGTCCCAATGATTCGGAGTTTTTAGATCTTGATGCAAAAATTAATAAAAGTGGGATTGAAGAGGTCAAAACTTTACATAGCAATGAACCCACTATTTTGGATTTAAAGGAATTTAATTATGTTAATTGCTCTTTGATAGATTGTATTTCCTTGTTGCAATCCGTGTTAAATTCTCCTCATGCTTATAATCAAAATAAAGCTTTTACTAAACATATCGTTGATGCTTTAATGCAATCCTATGAAGAAAAGCTTGAACTAGAAGTTTCTATCCCTAGAAAACTTTATGATGAGTGGGAACCTACTATTAAAATTAAGACTAAAGATTATGAATGCTATGCTTTGTGTGATTTGGGTGCTAGTGTTTCCACGATTCTAAAAACCTTGTGTGATGTGCTAGGTTTCCGTGAATTTGATGATTGTTCTTTAAATTTGCATCTTGCGGATTCCACCATTAAGAAACCTATGGGAAGGATTAATGATGTTCTTATTGTTTCAAATAGGAATCCCGTAGATTTCATTGTTCTTAATATAGATTGCAATCCTACATGTCCTATTATTCTTGGTAGACCTTTCCTTAGAACGATTGGTGCAATTATTGACATGAAAGAAGGAAATATTAGATTCCAATTTCCGTTAAGGAAAGGCACGGAACACTTTACAAGGAATAAAATTAAATTGCTTCATGAATCTATTATGATAGCCACTTATGGATTGCATACCAAAGATGGCAATACCTAGATTTATTCTTGTTTTTATGCCTAGCCAGGGGCATTAAACGATAGCGCTTGTTGGGAGGCAACCCAATTTTATTTTTGTTCTTTGCTTTTTGCTCCTGTTTAGTAATAAATAATTTATCTAGCTTCTATTTATATGTGGTTTTATGTTTTAATTAGTGTTTGTGCCAAGTAGAACCTTTGGGAAGACTTGGGTGAAGTCTTTGCGATCTTACTGTAAAAAACAGAAACTTTTGCGCTGACGAGATTTGCTGTGATTTTTTACTGGAGAGTTATTTTTGGTTGATTATTTTTGCAGATGATTAATAGACAAATTCCTCACGTCCAAAAAGTTATTTCATAATTTTTGGAGTTACAGAAGTATTCTAAAGTTACATATTTCTACAGACTGTTCTGTTTTTGACAGATTCTGTTTTTCGTGTGTTGTTTGCTTATTTTGATGAATCTATGAGTAGTATAGGGGGTATGAACCATAGAGAAGTTGGAATACAGTAGGTTTACCACCAATATAAATAAAGAATTATTTCATTACAGTACCTTAAAGTTTTGGTTTATTTTCTTATACTAACGGAGCTCATGAGATTTTCTGTTGAAGTTTTGTGTTGTGAAGTTTTCAAGTTTTTGGGTGAAGATTTGATGGATTTTGGAATAAGGAGTCGCAAGAGCCTAAGCTTGGGGATGTCCAAGGCACCCCAAGGTAAAATTTAAGGACAACCAAAAGCCTAAGCTTGGGGATGCCCCGGAAGGCATCCCCTCTTTCGTCTTCGTCTATCGGTAACTTTACCTGAGGCTATATTTTTATTCACCACATGATATGTGTTTTGCTTGGAGCGTCTTGTATGATTTGAGTCTTTGATTTTTAGTTTACCACACATCCTTGCTGTACACACCTTTTGGGAGAGACACGCATGAATCGGAATTTATTAGAATACTCTATGTGCTTCACTTATATCTTTTGAGCTAGATAATTTTGCTCTAGTGCTTCACTAAATCTTTTTAGAGCACGGTGGTGGTTTTATTTTATAGAAATTATTGATCTCTCATGCTTCACTTATATTATTTTAAGAGTATTTTAGAACAGCATGGTAATTTGCTTTGGCTATAAAACTAGTCCTAATGTGATGGGCATCCAAGATGGGTATAATAAAAAATTCATATAAAGTGCGTTGAATACTATGAGAAGTTTGATGCTTGATGATTGTTTTGAGATATGAGGATGGTGATATTAGAGTCATTCTAGTAGAGTAATTGTGAATTTGAGAAATACTTGTGTTGAGGTTTGCAAGTCCCATAGCATGCACGTATGGTAACCGTTATGTAACAAATTTGAAGCATGAGGTGTTTCTTTGATTGTCTTCCTTATGTGTGGAGATCGGGATCGCGCGATGGTTAACTCCTAACAACCATTCCCCTAGGAGCATGCGCGTAGTTCTTGGTTTTGATGACTTGTAGATTTTTGCAATAAGTATGTGAGTTCTTTATGACTAATGTTGAGTCCATGGATTATACGCACTCTCACCCTTCCACCGTTGCTAGCCTCTCTAGTACCGCGCAACTTTCGGCGGTACCATAAACCCACCATTTAACTTCCTAAAAACAGCCACCATACCTACCTATTATGGAATTTCCATAGCCATTCTGAGATATATTTCCATGCAACTTTCCACCGTTCCGTTTATTATGACATGCTCCATCATTGTCATATTGCCTTGCATGATCATGTAGTTGACATCGTATTTGTGGCAAAGCCACCATTCTTATTTTTTTTCATACATGTCACTCTTGATTTATTGCACATCCCGGTACACCGCCGGAGGCATTCATATAGAGTCATATTTTGTTCTAAGTATAGAGTTGTAATCCTTGAGGTGTAAATAAATAGAAGTGTGAATATTATTATTATTTGAGCATTGTCCCGTGTGAGGAAATAAAAAAAAGAGGCCAAAGAAGTCAATGAAAAAAAAGAGGCCAAAGAAGCCAAACAAAAAAAGACAGAAAAAGAGAGAAGGGACAATGCTACTATCCTTTTTCCACACTTGTGCTTCAAAGTAGCACCATGATCTTCATGATAGAGAGTCTCTTATTTTGTCACTTTCATATACTAGTGGGAATTTTCGTTATAGAACTTGGTGTCGGTGTTAAAACCGGCGGATCTCGGATAGGGGGTCCCGAACTGTGCGTCTAAGGTCGATGGTAACAAGAGACGGGGGACACGATGTTTACCCAGGTTCGGGCCCTCTTGATGGAGGTAATACCCTACTTCCTGTTTGATTGATCTTGATGAATATGAGGATTACAAGAGTTGATCTACCACGAGATCGTAATGGCTAAATCCTAGATGTCTAGCATGTATGATTGTGTTTTTCTCTACGGACTAAACCCTCCGGTTTATATAGACACCAGAGGGGCCTAGGGTTGTACAGAGTCGGTTTATAGAGGAAGGAATCTTCATATCCGAATGCCAAGCTTGCCATCCACGCAAAGGAGAGTCCCATCTGGACACGGGAGGAAGTCTTCTATCTTGTATCTTCATGGCCCATCAGTCCGGCCCACGTCACATAGCCCGGATGCCCGAGGACCCCTTAATCCAAGACTCCCTCAGTAGCCCCTGAACCAGGGCCCCAATGCGGTTTACCTCCTGGCTAGAAAAGGGCCTGGACTGGGCATCGTCGGACGAGGTGTCAGCGTTGCAGACGCGCATCAAGAGTATGGTGGACAAGAACATCAAGCTTGTCAATGTGATCCAGGTGATGCTTTTTCGCCAGATCCTTCCTTGCCAAAGACGGACTTGCAATTTGTGGGAGTTCGATCCGGCCAAGCACCAGACCTTGCAACAGTTCTTTGGCTCCACGCACGAAGGCATCTGGAAGATGCTTTTTAAGGCCAATGAGACGTGGCCGCAGACGACCGAGGACCGTGGGTACAACCTGACCCATCCCGCCAGTTCGGTAAGTTTTTCATATTTCGAGGTGTATCCTTCACCTCTACATTCAAGGAAGATGTCTGAGCTTCCCTATCTGTCTTTTCAGGGCTGGACAAAGAAGGCGGAGCGGATCCAGTGTCCGGCTCTGCTGCCCGAAAACCCAGCAATCCCACTTCTGACAACGATGCTGGTTCCGGCGCCCTACCAGGCGCCGGAGAAGAAGGCCAAGGAGACCAAAAGTGGCCTCCGTTGTAAAGGCATTCGGACATGACGTCTGAAGACGCCGAAACCCACTCCTCCTTCGCCGCTGAGGACGAGGAGGAGGAGGAGGAAATCAACTTCCCCCCCCCCCGAGGGGGCAAGGAAGAAAAGGGCGGCCTCCAGGGAGAAGCCCCAGGCCGATTCGTAAGTACTCAAAGGCACTTATACACACATATCCAACTTCTTTATTTCGTGGTTTTAATATGTCGAATCATGCGCTACAGTCCGTCCCACGCCCGCCCCCAGCGATCCTCATCTTCGGGGAATTCGCTGGATCCGAAGGTGATGGATAGCGGGTCACTTCCGGCGGCCTCCTCTCCCAAGGCCATGGACGACGCCAAGGTGTTGTCCTGAAGGACCTCCCGGGGCCAGGGAGAGATACAAGAGGCCGTCAAGGTGGCGCCAGAGGGTGATACCTCGGCCGCCGGACACATGGGGGAGCAAATTCCCCCGGAGACTTGCGATGGGGGCCATATCTAATTCGGCCCCCAGCCAAATACTATTCTGGAGGCCCATACGGCTCCGGAATTAGGCAAGCAACCTCCTTCGAAAGAAGGAGGTGCACCTATTCTGCCGGTGACCTCTGTCCATCCAGAGGCACCGGATACTCTACTGGAAGCGCTGCAAAGTGCTTCCATTGTTGAGGAACACCGTATCCTCATGGGTACGGTGGTTGAGAGGGTTCAGTCCTCTAAGAGCGGACTGACCAAAGCCTGCGCCAGCCTTCTAACAGGCTTTGAGGTATGCGACGTAATTTATGCAAAAAGAATGTTGTAGTATAGACAGTAGCCCCTGAGACTCTGTCCGGTGTTCAAAAAGAAAGGCCGGACAGAGGATCAAATAATTTTCTCAGGAGACTTAGCATATGTGTTTATGTTAATAAGAAGGCGTCTATGCTGGCTGCGACCTCCCATTCTGCCAAGTCTCCAAACTGAAGCAGAGTCTGGAGTGGGCCGAGGAAGAGCTCGGTCGTGTGAAAAAACAGCTAGAGGACAAGCAAGGTATGCAATGGCCTATTCAGATCTAGAAAGATATGAATTGTTTGTGTTGATCATGGTATCATGATATTTCGTAGGAGCTGCGACCAAGGTGGAGACCCTCAAGAACGCGCTGGCTGAGGCCCAAAAGAGAGCGGCAAAGGAACAAGCCGCCCGCGAAAAACACGAGGCCAGGGTCGGGGAGGTCCAGCAGGAGCTCACAGTCGCCGTGAAGAAATGCGAGTCCTTGGAGCGCAAGAATGCGGACCAAGAGTCCGAACTGGCTAAGGCCCGCCAAAGCGCACAAGAGGCCCGGGTTGAAGCCCAGGCGCCCTCCAGGAAATCTAGGAGGCCAAGGAAATCGCGGCGGGTAAGGCCTTTATTATGTGGAGCAAATTTGTGAAGAAAATGTACCTCTTACTGACCCGGATTTGGAGATCTCTAGGAGTGTTTGCGGATCTACCGCGCAGTGTTGCTGATGCAGCAGAGTTCTTCCGAGCCGAAGAGGGGAACTCAAAGGAGAAGTTGTTTTGGTCGCAATACCTTGCGCCAGAGCATCCAGTGCCCTTTAGCGATCAGCTGAAACAGCTGACCGAACTGCATAGGGTGGCCGAATTGGCCATGAAGGATTTGATAATCCGTCTATGGCCTGCCGAAGCCATACCCAGCAGCTACTTCGGGCTCGTGAAGCGGCTGGTCGATGCCTGCCCTCGGCTTGATGCAATCAAGCGGTCGGTCTGCATCGAAGGTTCAGTGGGCGAAGATGGACGCCATCAAGCTCGCGACCGAGGGACCGCCCATGGGCAAGGAGCACCGCACGCCCGAGCAGTATTTTGATGATGTCCTAAAGGGATCCCGCATTGTAGAGGGCCAGTGTGCAAAATACGTTATATTTGAATGAAGACATTCATGTTATCCCGTCCTGTATTATGAAACAAAGCTGATATGTAATATAATGCTTGTTGTTTATTTAGAATTTTGCCTCCTGTGCGACCGTTTTATTAAATTTGAGAGTTGGCCAGTCGTCGGCTTCAGCCCTCACGTAGGTAGTACGGGGGTGTTCGGGTTGAAACCTAAACACTCTTGATCCAAGAGTTTGGTCCTTAAAGGAGGTGTTTAGCGCAGCGAACCAGGCAATCGGACTATGTGGCTTTATCACCCTCACTTAGCCATAGGAGTTTGACAATAGAAATGTAGGCGCAGCCCCTAGTTAGTATTTGTTAATCCGGACTAGGGTGCTGTAGACACCTGATCGGGTGGAGGCCGATCCGTCGCATAATGCGGAAAAAATCGCAAGAGGTTTTAACCCCCGAATAGCTGACCAGCTCTCGCCGCATCATGACAGTCAGTTTTCGGCTTTCTCTACTGAGGTGTTTACATGGATAAACCAGAAACACAATCGCAGTAGTTCTCCCTTTACTACCCTAGCCGATAGGACGAAACGTAAGGTAGCAAGCACAGGAGCCGGGCAACCCAACTATTGACCAAAGACATGATTCGGAGCCGATGCAAATAATGCTAAATTCAGGGTGCCGAACTATACTGCAAAAAGTGTTCGGACTTTGTTGCTGTAGTATGGAGCGCAATGAAGCCCCTGGCGAATTAAAGCGTACGAAAGTGTATGGGTGCAATCGATAAGAATAGCGAAATAAAATGAAGTAGTAAGCCGGTGCCACATAAGTTGGGCCGCAAACTATTTCCATTATAATTTGATTAATACGTCAAAGCATATTTGTACAAATAGTGCGATAAGCAACATGGCTATTTAACATGCCAAGATCAAGGGGGAGCTGCGTGCGGGTCCTAAAAATAGGTAGAGTGGTCGTCAAGAAGACCACCTAGAGATTCCCCCATACGTCTATGCTGCTTACCGCCTTGGTATATCCATCCTTCGAAAGGATCGATGATCAGGCCGTCGTGAGGGGCCTGTGGAAAAGAAACCAAAAAAGGATAAAAAGAAGAGGAAAAGTATGTGTGCCCAGGGGAGGTCGAGCCGTGTTATGGACCACAATCGAGTTGTGCCTCCGTCTTTGCCCATGGTATTTTGAGTGCGTAGTTATGTACGTGCGGTACGTACACCGCCATTTGGTCGGGACTGAGACGGAGGCCGAATTGCTAGTCGAGCTCCTGACAAGCTGGACTGTCAAGCTGCGGAGTAGTTCGGACTCGTTTAATAGTGTCCGGGAGCTTGGCCGTTGAATTAATGTTATGCTTGATAAGGCCGCTCTGTACTTCCGCTGCCAGGGCCGCGGTGTGCTCCTCGGTACGGAGGGAGTGTTCCGTGTTTCCATTGACTGTTATGACACCGCGTGGTCCGGGTATCTTGAGTTTGAGGTAGGCATAGTGTGGCACCGCATTGAATCGATCAAATGCAGTTCGTCCGAGCAGTGCGTGATAGCCACTGCAGAAGGGGACGATATCGAAGATCAAGTCTTCGCTTCGGAAGTTGTCCAGGGATCCGAAGACGACCTCCAATGTGATTGAGCCCGTGCAGCGGGCCTCTACAACTGGTATTACTCCTTTAAAGGTAGTTTTTGTGGGCTTGATCCTTGATGGATCGATGACCATCTTGCGGACTATATCCTGATAGAGCAGGTTGACGCTGTTGCCACCGTCCATGAGGACTTGCGTGAGGTGGAATCCGTCAATGATTGGGTCGAGGACCAGTGCAGTTGAACTGCCATGACGGATACTGGTCGGATGGTCCCTGCGATCGAAGGTGGTCGGGCAGGACGACCATGGGTTGAATTTTGGGGCGACTGGCTCTATCGCGTAGACGTCCCTGAGCGCACGTTTGCGCTCCCTCTTGGGGATATGGGTAATGTATATCATGCTCACCGTTTTGACCTGGGGGAAACTTCTTCTGTCCCCCTGTGTTCGGCGGACGGGGCTCCTCGTCGTCGTCCTCCTCACTTTGCGACCCCTTCTCCTTGTTCTCGGTATTTAACTTACCGGCTTGTTTAAAGACCCAACAACTTCTGTTGGTATGATTGGCTGGTTTATCGGGGGTGCTGTGGATCTGACATGGACGATCGAGTATGCGGTCCAAGCTGGATGAGCCCAGATTGTTTCTTTTAAATGGCGTCTTCCGCTGGCCGGACTTGGAGCCACTGAATCTGGCATTGACCACCGTGTCATCGGTATTGTCACCATTGCTTCGACGCTTGTGCCTGTTGCGTTGGGGTTTGCCGTTGCTATTTCTAGCTTCAGAGGTGCCAAGTTCGCTTGCATTATTCTTGCTACGGGCTAGGCAGCTATCTTCGCCCGCGCAAAAGCGGGTCATAACTGTTGTGAGGGCTGCCATGGACTTCGGCTTTTCTTGGCCGAGGTGTCGGCAAGCCATTCATCGCGGATGCTATGCTTAAAGGCCGCTTGGGCTTCGGCATCCGGACAGTCAACGATCTGGTTCTTTTTAGTTAGGAACCTGGTCCAGAATTTCTTGGCTGACTCTCTGGGCTGTTGAACAATGTGACTTAAGTCATCGGCGCCCGGAGGTCGGACGTATGTACCTTGGAAGTTGTCGCGGAAGGCGTCTTCCAAATCCTCCCAGCTGCCAATAGAGTTTTCTGGCAGGCTATTTAACCCGTGCCAAGCTGGTCCCTTGAGTTTTAGCAGGAGGTATTTGATGGTATGAAGATCATCGCCGCGGGCCATATGAATATGGAGAAGAAAGTCCTCAATCCATACCGCAGGATCTGTTGTTCCATCATATGATTCGATATTCACGGGTTTAAACCCTTCTAGGAATTCATGATCCATTACTTCATCAGTGAAGCAGACGGGGTGTGCGGCGCCTCTATATCGGGCAAAGTCGCGTCGTAGCTCGGATGGAGTCCGTCTGCGGTTTTCGGCCCGGACGTGGTTATGCTTGTCACGTCCGGCTAGATAGCCGTCGTCGCGCGTCGGGGCACGCCCCCGCGATCCGTAGATCGATCTAGCCTGACCTGCTCTATTTTCCAGGTCCTGCCGCAGGTCATATGTATATCCCCAAGCTGTTGTGTCTCTACCTTTACGGCGAGGTGGTATGGGCTGGTGTTCGGCTTGAGTTGCCATTTTGTCCCGGCCACGTAGTGGTCGGTCAGCCGCGTTACGCACTAATGGTACGGGCTCAAGTGTTGGGGAACGTAGTAATTTCAAAAAAATTCCTACGCACACGCAAGATCATGGTGATGCATAGCAACGAGAGGGGAGAGTGTTGTCCACGTACCCTCGTAGACCGACAGCGGAAGCGTTATCACAACGCGGTTGATGTAGTCGTACGTCTTCACGATCCGACCGATCAAGTACCGAACATACGGCACCTCCGAGTTCTACACACGTTCAGCTCGATGACGTCCCTCAAACTCCGATCCAGCCGAGTGTTGAGGGAGAGTTTCGTCAGCACGACGGCGTGGTGACGATGATGATGTTCCACCGGCGCAGGGCTTCGCCTAAGCTCCGCAACGGTATTATCGAGGTGTAATATGGTGGAGGGGGGCACCGCACACGGCTAAGAGATCTCAAGGATCAATTGTTGTGTCTCTGGGGTGCCCCCTGCCCCCGTATATAAAGGAGCAAGGGAGGAGGAGGCCGGCCCTAGGAGGGGGCGCACCAAGTGTGGAGTCCTACTAGGACTTCCTAGCCCTAGTAGGATTCCACCTCCCATATGGAATAGGAAAAGAGGAAGGGAAAAAGAGAAGGAAGGAAGGGGGCGCCCCCCTTCCCTAGTCCAATTCGGACCAGACCAAGGGGAGGGGTGCGGCCACCCTTGAGGCCCTTTTTCTTCTTTCCCGTATGGCCCAATAAGGCCCAATACGTATTCCCGTAACTCTCCGGTACTCCGAAAAATACCCGAATCACTCGGAACCTTTCCGAAGTCCGAATATAGTCGTCCAATATATCGATCTTTACGTCTCGACCATTTCGAGACTCCTCGTCATGTCCCCGATCTTATCCGGGACTCCGAACTCCTTCGGTACATCAACATACATAAACTCATAATAAAACTGTCATCGTAACTTTAAGCGTGCGGACCCTACGGGTTCGAGAACTATGTAGACATGACTGAGACACGTCTCCGGTCAATAACCAATAGCGGGACCTGGATGCCCATATTGGCTCCCACATATTCTACGAAGATCTTTATCGGTCAGACCGCATAACAACATACGTTGTTCCCTTTGTCATCAATATGTTACTTGCCCGAGATTCGATCGTCGGTATCTCGATACCTAGTTCAATCTCGTTACCGGCAAGTCTCTTTACTCGTTCCGTAACACATCATCCCACAACTAACTTATTAGTCACAATGCTTGCAAGGCTTATAGTGATGTGCATTACCGAGTGGGCCCAGAGATACCTCTCCGACAATCGGAGTGACAAATCCTAATCTCGAAATACGCCAACCCAACAAGTACCTTTGGAGACACCTGTAGAGCACCTTTATAATCACCCATTTACGTTGTGACGTTTGGTAGCACACAAAGTGTTCCTCCGGTAAACGGGAGTTGCATAATCTCATAGTCATAGGAACATGTATAAGTCATGAAGAAAGAAATAGCAACATACTAAACGATCGGGTGCTAAGCTAACGGAATGGGTCAAGTCAATCACGTCATTCTCCTAATGAGGTGATCCCGTTAATCAAATGACAACTCATGTCTATGGCTAGGAAACATAACCATCTTTGATTAACGAGCTAGTCAAGTAGAGGCATACTAGTGACACTCTGTTTGTCTATGTATTCACACATGTATTATGTTTCCGGTTAATACAATTCTAGCATGAATAATAAACATTTATCATGATTTAAGGAAATATATAATACTTTATTATTGCCTCTAGGGCATATTTCCTTCAGTCTCCCACTTGCACTAGAGTCAATAATCTAGTTCACATCGCCATGTGATTTAACATCAATAGTTCACATCACCATGTGATTAACACCCATAGTTCACATCTCTATGTGACCAACACTCAAAGGGTTTACTAGAGTCAATAATCTAGTTCACATCGCTATGTGATTAACACCCAAAGAGTACTAAGATGTGATCATGTTTTGATTGTGAGATAATTTTAGTCAATGGGCCTGTTACATTCAGATCCGTAAGTATTTTGCAAATTTCTATGTTTACAATGCTCTGCACGGAGCTACTCTTAGCTAATTGCTCCCACTTTCAATATGTATCTAGACCGAGACTTAGAGTCATCTAGATTTAGTGTCAAAACTTGCATCAACATAACCCTTTACGACGAACCTTTTGTCACTTCCATAATCGAGAAACATATCCTTATTCCACTAAGGATAACTTTGACCGCTGTCCAGTGATCTACTCCTAGATCACTATTGTACTCCCTTGCCAAAATCAGTGTAGGGTATACAATAGATCTGGTACACAGCATGGCATACTTTATAGAACCTATGGCCAAGGCATAGGGAATGACTTTCATTCTCTTTCTATCTTCTGCCATGGTCGGGCTTTGAGTCTTACTCAATTTCACACCTTGTAACACAGGCAAGAACTCTTTCTTTGACTGTTCTATTTTGAACTACTTCAAAATCTTGTTAAGGTATGTACTCATTAAAAAAACTTATCAAGCGTCTTGATCTATCTCTATAGATCTTGATGCTCAATATGTAAGCAGCTTCACCGAGGTCTTTCTTTTGAAAAACTCCTTTCAAACACTCCTTTATGCTTTGCAGAATAATTCTACATTATTTCCGATCAACAATATGTCATTCACATATACTTATCAGAAATGCTGTAGTGCTCCCACTCACTTTCTTGTAAATACAGGCTTCACCGCAAGTCTGTATACAACTATATGCTTTGATCAACTTATCAAAGTGTATATTCCAACTCCGAGATGCTTGCACCAGTCCATAGATGGATCGCTGGAGCTTGCATATTTTGTTAGCACCTTTAGGATTGACAAAACCTCCTGGTTGCATCATATACAACTCTTCATTAATAAATCCATTAAGGAATGCAGTTTTGTTTATCCATTTGCCATATTTCATAAAATGCGGCAATTGCTAACATGATGCAGACAGACTTAAGCATAGATACGAGTGAGAAACTCTCATCGTAGTCAACACCTTGAATTTGTCGAAAACCTTTTTGCGACAATTCTAGCTTTGTAGATAGTAACACTACTATCAGCGTCCGTCTTCCTCTTGAAGATCCATTTATTTTCTATGGCTTGCCGATCACCGGGCAAGTCAACCAAAGTCCACACTTTGTTCTCATACATGGATCCAATCTCAGATTTCATGGCCTCAAGCCATTTTGCGGAATCTGGGCTCACCATCGCTTCCTCATAGTTCGTAGGTTCGTCATGGTCAATAACATGACCTCCAGAACAGGATTACCGTACCACTCTGGTGTGGATCTCACTCTGGTTTACCTACGAGGTTTGGTAGTAACTTGATCTGAAGTTCCATGCTCATTATCATTAACTTCCTCACTAATTGGTGTAGGAGTCACGGGAACATATTTCTGTGATGAACTACTTTCCAATAAGGGAGCAGGTATAGTTACCTCATCAAGTTCTACTTTCCTCCCACTCACTTCTTTCGAGAGAAACTCCTTCTCTAGAAAGGATCCATACTAAGCAACGAATGTCTTGCCTTCGGATCTGTGATAGAAGGTGTACCCAACTGTCTCCTTTGGGTATCCTATGAAGACACATTTCTCCGATTTGGGTTTGAGCTTATCAGGATGAAACTTTTTCACATAAGCATCGCAACCCAAACTTTAAGAAACGACAACTTTGATTTCTTGCCAAACCACAGTTCATAAGGCGTCGTCTCAACGGATTTTGATGGTGCCCTATTTAACGTGAATGTAGCTGTCTCTAATGCATAACCCCAAAACGATAGTGGTAGATCGGTAAGAGACATCATATATTGCACCATATCTAATAAAGTACGGTTACGATGTTCGGACACACCATTACACTGTGGTGTTCCAGGTGGCGTGAGTAGTGAAACTATTTCACATTGTTTTAACTGAAGGCCAAACTCGTAACTCAAATATTTTACCTCTGCGATCATATCGTAGAAACTTTTATTTTCTTGTTACGATAATTCTCCACTTCACTCTGAAATTCTTTGAACTTTTCAAATGTTTCAGACTTGTGTTTCATCAAGTAGATATACCCATATCTGCTCAAATCATCTGTGAAAGTCAGAAAATAATGATACCTGCTACGAGCCTCAATATTCATCGGACCACATACATCTGTATGTATGATTTCCAACAAATCTGTTGCTCTCTCCATAGTTCCGGAGAACGGCGTTTCAGTCATCTTTTCCCATGAGGCACGGTTCGCAAGCATCAAGTGATTCATAATCAAGTGATTCCAAAATTCCATCAGTATGGAGTTTCTTCATGCTTTACACCAATATGACCTAAACGGCAGTGCCACAAATAAGTTGCACTATCATTATTAACTTTGCATCTTTTGGCTTCATTATTATGATTATGTGTATCACTACGATCGAGATCCAACAAACCATTTTCGTTGGTGTGTATGACCATAGAAGGTTCTTATTCATGTAAACAAAACAACAATTGTTCTCTAACTTAAATGAATAATCGTATTGCAATAAACATGATCAAATCATATTCATGCTCAACGCAAACACCAAATAACACTTATTTAGTTTCAACACTAATCCCGAAAGTATAGGGAGTGTGCGATGATGATCATATCAATCTTGGAACTACTTCCGACACACATCGTCACCTCGCCTTTTTACTAGTCTCTGTTTATTCTGCAACTCCCGTTTCGAGTTACTACTCTTAGCAACTGAACCAGTATCAAATACCGAGGGGTTGCTATAAACACTAGTAAAGTACACATCAATAACATGTATATCCAATATACCTTTGTTCACTTTGCATCCTTCTTATCCACCAAATAGTTGGGGTAGTTTCGCTTCCAGTGACCAGTCCCTTTGCAGTAGAAGCACTTAGTCTCAGGCTTAGGACCAGACTTTAGGCTTCTTCACTTGAACAGCAACTTGCTTGCCGTTCTTCTTGAAGTTCCCCTTCAATCCCTTTGCCCTTTTCTTGAAACTAGTGGTCTTGTTAACCATCAACACTTGAAGTGGTCTCGTCAACCATCAACACTTGATGTTTTTCTTGATTTCTACCTTCGTCGATTTCAGCATCACGAAGAGCTCGGGAATTACTTTCGTCATCCCTTGCATACTATAGTTCATCACGAAGTTCTACTAACTTGGTGATGGTGACTAGAGAATTCTGTCAATCACTATCTTATCTGGAAGATTAACTCCCACTTGATTCAAGCGATTGTAGTACCCAGACAATCTGAGCACATGCTCACTAGTTGAGCGATTCTCCTCCATCTTTTAGCTATAGAACTTGTTGGAGACTTCATATCTCTCAACTCGGGTATTTGCTTGAAATATTAACTTCAACTCCTGGAACATCTCATATGGTCCATGACGTTCAAAACGTCTTTGAAGTCCCGATTCTAAGCCGTTAAGCATGGTGCACTAAACTATCAAGTAGTCATCATATTGAGCTAGCCAAACGTTCATAACGTCTGCATTTGCTCCTGCAATAGGTCTGTCACCTAGCGGTGCATCAAGGACATAATTTTTCTGTGCAGCAATGAGGATAATCCTCAGATCACGGATCCAATCCGCATCTTTGCTACTAACATCTTTCAACATAATTTTTCTCTAGGAACATATCAAGAATAAAACACAGGGAAGCAACAATGCGAGCATAATTTGCAAAATACTGTCAGGACTAAGTTCATGATAAATTTAAGTTCAATTAATCATATTACTTAAGAACTCCCACTTAGATAGACATCCCTCTAATCATCTAAGTGATTACGTGATCCAAAGCAACTAAACCATGTCCGATTAACACGTGAGATGGAGTAGTTTCAATGGTGAACATCACTATGTTGATCATATCTACTATATGATTCACGCTCGACCTTTCGGTCTCTGTGTTCCGAGGCCATATCTGTATATGCTAGGCTCGTCAAGTTTAACCTGAGTATTCCGCGTGTGCAACTGTTTTGCACCCGTTGTATTTGAACATAGAGCCTATCACACCCGATTAACACGTGGTGTCTCAGCACGAAGAACTTTTGCAACGGTGCATACTCAGGGAGAACACTTTTATCTTGAAATTTTAGTGAGAGATCATCTTATAATGCTACCATCAATCAAAGCAAGATAAGATGCATAAAGGATTAACATCACATGCAATCAATATAAGTGATATGATATGGCCATCATCATCTTGTGCTTGTGATCTCCATCTCCGAAGCACCGTGCTTGTGATCTCCATCTCCGAAGCACCGTCATGATCACCATCGTCACCGGCGCGACACCTTGATCTCCATCGTAGCATCGTTGTTGTCTCGCCAACTTATTGCTTTTATGACTATCGCTACCGCTTAGTGATAAAGTAAAACTATTACATGGCGATTGCATCTCATACAATAAAGCGACAACCATATGACTCCTGCCAGTTGCCGATAACTCGGTTACAAAACATGATCATCTCATACAACACATTATCTCACATCATGTCTTGACCATATCACATCACAACATGCCCTGCAAAAACAAGTTAGACGTCCTCTACTTTGTTGTTGCATATTTTACGTGGCTGCTACGGGCTTAGCAAGAACCGTTCTTACCTACGCATCAAAACCACAACGATAGTTTGTCAAGTTGGTGCTGTTTTAACCTTCGCAAGGACCGGGCGTAGCCACACTCGGTTCAACTAAAGTGAGAGAGACAGACACCCGCCAGTCACCTTTAAGCAACGAGTGCTCGCAACGGTGAAACCAGTCTCGCGTAAGCGTACGCGTAATGTCGGTTCGGGCCGCTTCATCTCACAATACCGCTGAACCAAAGTATGACATGCTGGTAAGCAGTATGACTTATATCGCCCACAACTCACTTGTGTTCTACTCGTGCATAGCATCAACGCATAAAACCAGGCTTGGATGCCACTGTTGGGGAACGTAGTAATTTCAAAAAAAATTCCTACGAACACACAAGATCATGGTGATGCATAGCAACGAGAGGGGAGAGTGTTGTCCACGTACCCTCGTAGACCGACAGCGGAAGCGTTATCACAACGCGGTTGATGTAGTCGTACGTCTTCACGATCCGACCGATCAAGTACCGAACATACGGCACCTCCGAGTTCTACACACGTTCAGCTCGATGACGTCCCTCAAACTCCGATCCAGCCGAGTGTTGAGGGAGAGTTTCGTCAGCACGACGGCGTGGTGACGATGATGATGTTCCACCGGCGCAGGGCTTCGCCTAAGCTCCGCAACGGTATTATCGAGGTGTAATATGGTGGAGGGGGGCACCGCACACGGCTAAGAGATCTCAAGGATCAATTGTTGTGTCTCTGGGGTGCCCCCTGCCCCCGTATATAAAGGAGCAAGGGAGGAGGAGGCCGGCCCTAGGAGGGGGCGCACCAAGTGTGGAGTCCTACTAGGACTTCCTAGCCCTAGTAGGATTCCACCTCCCATATGGAATAGGAAAAGAGGAAGGGAAAAAGAGAAGGAAGGAAGGGGGCGCCCCCCTTCCCTAGTCCAATTCGGACCAGACCAAGGGGAGGGGTGCGGCCACCCTTGAGGCCCTTTTTCTTCTTTCCCGTATGGCCCAATAAGGCCCAATACGTATTCCCGTAACTCTCCGGTACTCCGAAAAATACCCGAATCACTCGGAACCTTTCCGAAGTCCGAATATAGTCGTCCAATATATCGATCTTTACGTCTCGACCATTTCGAGACTCCTCGTCATGTCCCCGATCTTATCCGGGACTCCGAACTCCTTCGGTACATCAACATACATAAACTCATAATAAAACTGTCATCGTAACTTTAAGCGTGCGGACCCTACGGGTTCGAGAACTATGTAGACATGACTGAGACACGTCTCCGGTCAATAACCAATAGCGGGACCTGGATGCCCATATTGGCTCCCACATATTCTACGAAGATCTTTATCGGTCAGACCGCATAACAACATACGTTGTTCCCTTTGTCATCAATATGTTACTTGCCCGAGATTCGATCGTCGGTATCTCGATACCTAGTTCAATCTCGTTACCGGCAAGTCTCTTTACTCGTTCCGTAACACATCATCCCACAACTAACTTATTAGTCACAATGCTTGCAAGGCTTATAGTGATGTGCATTACCGAGTGGGCCCAGAGATACCTCTCCGACAATCGGAGTGACAAATCCTAATCTCGAAATACGCCAACCCAACAAGTACCTTTGGAGACACCTGTAGAGCACCTTTATAATCACCCATTTACGTTGTGACGTTTGGTAGCACACAAAGTGTTCCTCCGGTAAACGGGAGTTGCATAATCTCATAGTCATAGGAACATGTATAAGTCATGAAGAAAGCAATAGCAACATACTAAACGATCGGGTGCTAAGCTAACGGAATGGGTCAAGTCAATCACGTCATTCTCCTAATGAGGTGATCCCGTTAATCAAATGACAACTCATGTCTATGGCTAGGAAACATAACCATCTTTGATTAACGAGCTAGTCAAGTAGAGGCATACTAGTGACACTCTGTTTGTCTATGTATTCACACATGTATTATGTTTCCGGTTAATACAATTCTAGCATGAATAATAAACATTTATCATGATTTAAGGAAATATATAATACTTTATTATTGCCTCTAGGGCATATTTCCTTCATCAAGTGCCTCGTCATCGAATTGAGGTAGCAGTTTACGCTTCGGGTAACTTTGGTTTGGGCGCTCGAGGCCGTATTCCTCGGCTGCCAGGACATTAGTCCACCTGTCGTTGAGTAGATCTTGATCAGCTTGAAGCTGTTGCTGCTTCTTTTTCAGGCTCCTTGCAGTGGCTATTAGCCGGTGCTTAAAGCGCTCCTGCTCGAGGGGTTCCTCAGGCACGATAAAGTCTTCGTCGCTGTGGCTCACCTCATCCTCGGAGAGTGGAAGATAATTACTGTCCTTCGAGTCTTCGTTTACGGCATGTTCATCAGGGCTAACTTGCCCATCTTCCCGATCGTCCTGTTCGGAGGTTGGATCGTCGTGGTCTTCATGGTCTTCAGCGTCGTCCGGGGTATTGTTGTCTCTCGTGCCGGTACTGCTGTTTTTTCCACGGCGTGATTTAGAGCGGCGCCGCTGACGTTGGCGCTTTGGCTATATCTCAGGAGGTTTATCCTCGACTGCATTTTTCTCATTATCACCGTTACACTCTTTGGGTGTATCCACCATGTATACATCATACGAAGAGGTGGCCGTCCAACGTTCAGTAAACGGCGGGTTTTGGGCATGCTCTTCTCTGGCTTCATCGTCCATACCGTCGATGTCTTCGGAGCCATAATCGAGCCTGTAAGTTAAGTCCTCAACAGTGGCTATGAAGTGGGTGGTGGGTGGGACGTAAAATTCCCCGCTCTGAGCCCCTAGTCTGGGCTGGGCGTAGTTTGGACGTTGCTCCTCTGTAATGACGAGGGATCGCATCAAGTCCAGAGCCTCGCTTAAAGGCGAGGTTTGGCCAGAGAGAAGAGAGTCCGTGGAGTATGGCGGGAAGGAGACTCCTTGGCCGAGCTCACACGATGCTGACTCCGAGGGTTCGGAGCGAGTGTCCGGAGAAGAGTCCGGCTTCGTGATGGTTGCCAGCGACACTACTTCCTCCGGCTCTCCCGTACTGGGCTTAGTGGCCGCAGATAGTCCTGCGAGCTCAGGAATCCCGTCTTCAGACCCGGCGATGCGCTCTGGATCTAAGGCCAGAGCGGAGGTTGGGGTCGTGAACCCTTGGAATATCAAGTCTCCTCGGATATCAGCGACATAGTCCAGATTTCCAAAACTAATCTGGTGACCTGGTGCGTAGCTGTCGATCTGCTCTAGACGGCCAAGCGAGTTAGCCCGCAGTGCGAAGCCGCCGAATACGAAGATCTGGTTGGGGAGAAAAACCTTCCCTAGGGCGGCATTGTTGTAGATGACTGATGGAGCCAACGAACCTTTTGATGACGACATAGTGGAACTCTCAATGAAAGCACCAATGTCGGTGTCAAAACCGACGGATCTCGGGTAGGGGGTCCCAAACTGTGCGTCCAAGGTCGATGGTAACAGGAGATGGGGGACACGATGTTTACCCATGTTCGGGCCCTCTTGATGGAGGTAATACCCTACTTCCTGCTTGATTGATCTTGATGAATATGAGGATTACAAGAGTTGATCTACCACGAGATCGTAATGGCTAAACCCTAGATGTCTAGCCTGTATGATTGTGTTTTTCTCTACGGACTAAACCCTCCAGTTTATATAGACACCAGAGGGGCCTAGGGTTGTACAGAGTCGGTTTACAGAGGAAGGAATCTTCATATTCGAACGCCAAGCTTGCCATCCACGCAAAGGAGAGTCCCATCCGGACATGGGAGGAAGTCTTCTATCTTGTATCTTCATGGCCCATCAATCCGGCCCACGTCACATAGCCCGGACGCCTGAGGACCCCTTAATCCAGGAATCCCTCACTTGGCTTGTATATTCCAATGATGGGCTTCCTGAAAATGCCCTAGGTCTTCGTGAGCAAGCAAGTTGGATGCACACCCACTTAGTTTCTTTTGTTGAGCTTTCATACATTTACATTTATAGCTCTACTGCATCCATTGCATGGCAATCCCTACTCACTCACATTGATATCTATTGATGGGCATCTCCATAGCCCATTAATATGCCTAGTTGATGTGATACCATCTTCCTCCTTTTGTCTTCCCCACAACCACCATTCTATTCCACCTATAGTGCTATGTCCATGGCTCACGCTCATGTATTGCGTGAAAGTTGAAAAAGTTTGAGAATACTAAAGTATGAAACAATTGCTTGGCTGAAACCGGGGTTGTGCATGATTTGAATATTTTGTGTGACGAAGATGGAGCATAGCCAAACTATATGATTTTGTAGGGATGAACTTTCTTTGGCCATGTTATTTTCAGAAGACATGATTACTTTGTTAGTATGCTTGAAGTATTATTATTTTTATGTCAATATTAAACTTTTGTCTTGAATCTTTCGGATCTGAACATTCATGCCACAATAAAGAAAATTACATTGATAATTATGTTAGGTAGCATTCCACATCAAAAATTCTGTTTTTATCATTTACCTACTCGAGAACGAGCAGGAATTATGCTTGGGGATGCTTGATACGTCTCCAACGTATCTATAATTTTTTATTGTTCAATGCTATTATATTATCTGTTTTGGATGTTTAATGGGCTTTAATATGCTCTTTTATATTATTTTTGGGACTAACCTATTAACCGGAGGCCCAGTGCCAGTTTCTGTTTTTTTGCCTATTTTAGAGTTTTGCATAAAAGGAATACCAAATGGAGTCCAAACGGAATGAAACCTTCGCGAGGATCTTTCTTGGACCGAAAGCAATCCACTAGACTTGGAGTCGAAGTCTGGAACTCCACGAGGAAGCCACGAGGTAGGAGGGCGCACCCAAGGGGGGTAGGCGCGCCCCCCACCCTCGTGGGCCCCTCGTAGCTCCACCGACGTACTTCTTTCGCCTATATATACTCTTATACCCTAGAAACATCAGAGGGAGCCACGATACCACTTTTCCACCGCCGCAACCTTCTGTACCCATGAGATCCCATCTTGGGGCCATTTCCGGCGATTTGCCGGAGGGGGAATCGATCACGGAGGGCTTCTACATCAACACCGTTGCCTCTCCGATGAAGCGTGTGTAGTTTACCACAGACCTTCGGGTCCATAGTTATTAGCTAGATGTCTTCTTCTCTATCTTTGATTCTCAATACAAAGTTCTCCTCGATGTTCTTGGATATCTATTCGATGTAATACTCTTTTGCAGTGTGTTTACCGAGATCCGATGAATTGTGGATTTATGAACAAGATTATCAATGAATATTATTTGGTTCTTCTCTGAATTCTTATATGCATGATTTGATATCTTTGTAAGTCTCTTCGAATTATCAGTTTAGTTTGGCCTACTAGATTGATCTTTCTTGCAATGGGAGAAGTGCTTAACTTTGGGTTCAATCTTGCGGTGTCCTTTCCAGTGACAGTAGGGGCAGCAAGGTACGTATTGTATTGTTGCCATCGAGGATAAAAAGATGGGGTTTATATCATATTGCTTGAGTTTATCCCTCTACATCATGTCATCTTGCTTAATGCGTTACTCCGTTCTTATGAACTTAATACTCTAGATGCATGCTAGATCGCGGTCGATGTGTGGAGTAATAGTAGTAGAGGCAGAATCGTTTCGGTCTACTTGACATGGACGTGATGCCTATATTCATGATCATTGCCTTAGATATCTTCATAACTATGCGCTTTTCTATCAATTGCTCGGCTGTAATTTGTTCACCCACCGTAATACATGCTATCTTGAGAGAAGCCACTAGTGAAACCTATAGCCCCCGGGTCTCTTTCCTATTATATTACATCTCTTTTATTTACATCGCATCTCGTTTACTATTTTCCAATCTTTACTTTCCAATCTATACAACAAAAATACCAAAAATATTTACTTTACTATCTCTATTAGATCTCACTTTTGCGAGTGACCGTGAAGGGATTGACAACCCCTTTATCGTGTTGGTTGCAAGGTTCTTGATTGTTTGTGCAGGTACTAGGTGACTTGTGCGTTGTCTCCTACTGGATTGATACCTTGGTTCTCAAAACTGAGGGAAATACTTACGCTACTTTGCTGCATCACCCTTTCCTCTTCAAGGGAAAACCAACGCATGCTCAAGAGGTAGCAGACCCCGTGGAGGGCTGGATGAACAGGACGACCCTGTGGAGGGCTGGATGAACAGTGGCCAGTGGAGGGGTGGATAAACCGTAGCCCGTGGAGGGGTGGTTGAACAGGACCCCGTGGAGAGGGATGGTTGAACAGTAGCCGGTGGAGGAGCGGGAGGCTGGATGAACAGTGGCTGGTGGATGCAGGACGGGAGACGCCGTGGATGAACAGTCGCCGGTGGATGCTGGAGGAGGTTGACGGTGGATGAACAGTAGCCCGTGGAGGCAGTCGGCGGTGGAGATGAACAGTATCGCGTGGAGTCCCGTTTTGCGGTACGCCACACCCCTCCCGATGAACAGGCACCCCGTTTCGACCGTAGCGCTCCAACACAAGTTTGTTTCCTCCGTTTTGTGGTACGCCACACCCCTCCCGATCAAGAGGACCCCTTTTCGACCGTAGGAGGTCCAAGAGAAGTCTGTTTCCTCCGTTTTGCGGTACGTTAGACCCCTCTCGATGAACAGGATCCCGTTTCGACCATGGCCGGTCGAACACAAGGCCGTTTCCTCTGTTCTGCGGTATGCCAGGCCTCATTTCGATCGGCTGTTCCGTCCAAGCCGGTTGGCTCCTGATGAACACGACGCATTCCGACCCAGTCGGCTGCCTCCCGATGAACAAGACGATGTTTCTCCATTCCGACCCAGCCGGTTCGCTACCCCATGAACAGGACGTTGTTGCTGCCATCCATTGCCTCTCCATGTACACAAGCCCTGGTCGTCCGTATATATGCGCGAGTACGCGCTCGAGACCCCACCCATATGTATGTGCGTGGCCGTATTTTTTGCCCTGTGGCTGTACGTACGTGTACAGGACTTAGACGGGACTGCGTGAACTGCTATGTCGGGTGCTCTACAATGACACGTGCCGCTACTTACTCAGCCACGGTTCATACTTGCAGAGAGACCGATCGACCAGTATGTACGTACACGTTCGTGACCAGACAGACAACGCTACGTACGCTTTGACCGGGTGGGTCCCAGCGGTCAGGGAAGATAAGGACGCACTTCCTTGCGTGCGAAGATATAGCTGCTCGGTCCCAGCTGTCAGGGGGAGGAATCGTTTTTATTTTGCGAGTAGTTGATACGTCTCCGTCGTATCTATAATTTTTTATTGTTTCATGCCAATCCACTTTCACATATTTTTGGCAAATTTTATATGATTTATTGGACTAACCTATTGATCCAATGCCCAGTGCCAATTCCTGTTTTCTGCATGTTTTTTGTATCGCAGAGTATCCATATCAAACGAAGTCCAAATGCAATAAAATTTCACGAAGAATTATTTTGGAATATATGTGATTTTTGGGAGTTGGAATCACCGCAAACGGAGGCCCATGGTGGGCACAACCCACCAGGGCGAGATCCCGGAGCCAGGCGTGCCGTGCTGGGTTGTGCCCACCTCGTACGTCGGTTGGGGCTGTACTTCGGGCGGAAGGAAGCTTATATCCGGAACAAATCGTGTTAAAATCTCAGCGCAATTGGAGTTACGGATCTCCGGGAATATAAGAAATGGTTTTCGGCCAGATCTGGGAACGCGAAACAGAAGAGAACAGAGAGGGAGATCCAATCTCGGAGGGGCTCCCGTTCCAACGCGACCAGGGAGGCCATGGACCAGAGGGGCAACTCTCCTCCCATCTAGGGGGAGGCCAAGGAAGAAGAAGAAGGAGGGGGGCTCTCTCCCCTCTCTCCCGGTGGCGCCGGAGTGCCGCCGGGGCAACGATTGGGACGACGATCTACATCAACAATCTTGCTACCGTCAACACCAACTTTCTCCCCCTCTAGGCAGCGGTGTAACACCTCCTCCCCCGCTGTAATCTCAACTTAAACATGGTGCTGAACTCCATATATTATTTCCCAATGATCTATGGTTATCCTATGATGTTTGAGTAGATCCGTTTTGTCCTGTGGGTTAATCGTGATCTTGGTTGGTATGATTGTATATTTAATTTATGGTGCTGTCCTACGGTGCCCTCCGTTCTAGCGCAAACGTGAGGGGCCCCCGCTGTAGGGTGTTGCAATATGTTCATGGTTTGCTTATTGTCAGTGTTGCGGGGGATGACAGCAGCCCAAACGCGGATAGGTGGGTTATGGCATATGGGAGTAAAGAGGACTTGATACTTAATGCTATGGTTGGGTTTCATGACCTTAATGATCTTTAGTAGTTGTGGATGCTTGCTAGGGGTCCAATAATAAGTGCATATGATCCAAGTAGATAAAGTATGTTAGCTCATGCCTCTCCTTCATATAACATTACAAGAATGATTACCGGTACTTGTTATCGATTGCCTAGGGACAAATAACTTTCTTCTTGACAAAAGCTCTCTACTAAAACTAACTTAGTTGTGTCTTTATCTAAACAGCCCCTAGAATTTATTTACTTGCTCTTTATTATCTTGTAAACCTATCTATCACACCTACAAAGTACTTCTAGTTTCATACTTGTTCTAGGTAAAGCGAACGTCAAGCGTGCGTAGAGTTGTATCGATGGTCGATAGAACTTGAGGGAATATCTGTTCTACCTTTAGCTCCTCGTTGGGTTCGACACTCTTACTTATCGAAAGAGGCTACAATTGATCCCCTATACTTGCGGGTTATCAAGACCTTTTTCTGGCGCCGTTGCCGGGGAGCAATAGCGTGGGGCGAATATTCTCGTGTGTGCTTGTTTGCTTTATCACTAAGTAGTTTTTATTCTTGTTCTAAGTTGTTCTTTATCTTTAGTTATGGATATGGAACACGAAACACCAAAAAAATTAGTTGTACTTGCTACTCATGGAGATGGGAAACCTCCTAAAACCCTCGATGCTCGTTATGTAAAAAATATTATGCACTACTTTGAATCCCGAGAAAACCCCATTCAACTTGATAGTGGGAGTAACGTTGGATCAACGTGAATACTTTAGGGATTATCGCTTGACACAAAAAGGGAAACTTTTATGGGATCAAATTCATATGTTGCATTGGTATGCTTGGAATTTATGTCAGAGATATGATTTTACTTGTTGCTCTAGGATGGATGCTCCACATCTTCCCTTTTCATGTGAATTTAATGATAATGAAACCTTGGCTTCTTATGCTATGGTATACATGATTATTATGATGTGGAACGAATAGAAGAATTTGTTGCTTTTAAGGGTGCTTATGAAATTGAATCTTTGTTCAAAAATATGAAGCTTTTGATGCTGATGTTTATAGACCTGAAAATTTTGCCATCCTTAAATATTGCTATGATAATTATAAATACAATTCCGATATTGATGAATTTATTGAGAAAGTCTCCGCTGTCCAAGAAGAGACTAATATTTTGCAGGAGTCTATGGAAGAAGGTATTGATGAAACTGTGAGATCACGGGATGAAAAAGATGATGAGGGGAGCAAAGAACAAAAGGAGGAAGAACGGATTAGCTACCCGTGCCCACCTTCTAATGAGAGTAACCCTCCAACTCATACATTGTTTAATTTCCCTTCATGCTTACCGAAGGATGAATGCTATGATAACTGCTATGATCCCGTTGATTCATTTGAAATATCCCTTTATCAATATGCTTGCTATGCTTGTGGCCAAGATGCCAATATGAATGATGCTTATGGAGATGAACTTGCTATTGTTCCTTATGTTAAACATGAAATTGTTGCTATTGCACCCACACATGATAGTCCTATTATCTTTTTGAATTCTCCCAACTACACTATATTGGAGAAGTTTGCACTTGTTAAGGATTATATTGATGGGTTGCCTTTTACTATTTCACATGCTGATTTTGATGAATATAATATGCATGTGCTTGCTTCTCCTACTTGCAATTATTATGAGAGAGGGACTACTTCTCCACCTCTCTATGTTTCCAACACAACAAAATTGCAAGAAACTGCTTATGCTATGTATTGGCCTTTACTTGATGTGCATGAATTGTTCTTGTATGACATGCTGATGCATAGGAAGAGAGTTAGACTTCGTCATTGCATGATATATGTTGCTTTGTGCTCACTACAAAATGCCAAATCATTGTTAATTCAAATTGGCTTTGATATACCTTGGGATCTGGGTGGATTCATTACTTGAGCACTTTATGCTTAGGTTAATGGCATTAAAGAAAGCACTGTCAGGGAGACAACCCGGAAGTTTTAGAGAGTCATTTATTTCTGTTGAGTGCTTTTATATAGTTTAAAAACAAAAAAAATATAGAGGGGAACTTAAAACTTCACAAAAAGAAAAGTGAAAGTGAGATAGACGAGCACCGTGGAAGCGGGAGCTAGCCTTGAACTTTGTTCATGCCCTTGGAAACTTTATGAACCTTGAATTGCAGAAACTTTTAAATAAAAATAATTATCCCCTTTTACAATTCCATTGTATTATAAAAATAATGTGCCAAGGTTTGCCTTTAGGATGTTTAGATTGCTTGTTGGTTTGTGCGGTGCAAAACAGAAACTTTGGCTGTAGTGCGCGATTTTACATTTTTTACTGGAACGTCAAACGGTTCTGAAACATTTTGCACTGTCTTTCTATACAAAAATTTTATTTTTCCTAATGTTTTCAGAATTTTTGGAGTACATAGGTATGGTGAATGTTCAGATTACTACAGACTGTCCTGTTTAAGACAGATTATGTTTTTGATGCATTGTTTTGCTTGTTTTGATGAAACTATCGATTTTTATCGGTGGTATAAGCCATGGAAAAAGTTATATTACAGTAGATAAAATGCAAAAACAAAATATGAATTGGTTTGCAATAGTAATTAGAGTAGTGATTTGCTTTATTATACTAACGGATCTTACCGAACTTTCTGTTGAGTTTTGTGTGGATGAAGTGATCAAAGATCGAGGAGATCTCGATATGAGGAGAAGGAGGAGAGGCAATAGCTCAAGCTTGGGGGTTACCAAGGTACCCCAAGTAAATATTCAAGGAGACTCAAGCGTCTAAGCTTGGGGATGCCCCGGAAGGCATCCCATCTTTCTTCAACAAGTATTGGCATGTTTTCGGTTCCGTTTCGCTCATGTGATATGTGCAAACCTTGGAGCGTCTTTTACATTTAGTTTTCATTTTTATTTTATGCACCATGCTGGTATGAGATAGTCCATGGTTGATTTATAGAATGCTCATTGCACTTCACTTATATCTTTTGAGTGTGGCTTTATAGAATGCTTCATGTGCTTCACTTATATCACTTGAAGTTTGGATTGCATGTTTCTCTTCACACCGAAAACCGTTGTTTGAAGAATGCTCTTTTGCTTCACTTATATTTATTAGAGCATGGTCTTTTGTAGAAAGAATTAAACTCTCATGCTTCACTTATATCTATTTAGAGAGTCAAAAGGAATTGGTCAATTGCATGGTTAGTCATAAAATCCTACATAAAACTTATGGATCACTGAATATGATATGTTTGATTCCTTGCAATAGTTTTGCGATATAGAGATGATAATATGTGGGAGGTACTATTAAACGGTTGTGGTTAGTAGGAATATTGGTGTTAAGGTTTGTGATTCCCGAAGCATGCACGTACAGTCTCTCGTTATGCTATGATGTTGGAGCATGTTTATTATTGATTGTCTTCCTTGTGAGTGGCAGTCGGGGACGAGCGATGGTCTTTTCCTACCAATCTCTCCCCCTAGGGGCATGCGTAGTAATACTTTGCTTCGAGGGCTAATAAACTTTTGCAATAAGTATAGTTCTTTATGACTAATGTGAGTCCATGGATTATACGCACACTTACCTTTCCGCAATTTGCTAGCCTCTACGGTACCGTGCATTGCCCTTTCTCACATCGAGACGTGGTGCAAACTTCGCAGGTGCATCCAAACCCCGTGATATGATACGCTCTAGCACACATAAGCCTTATTATATCTTCCTCAAAACAGCCACCATACCTACCTATTATGGCTTTTCCATGGCCATTCCGAGATATATTGCCATGCAACTTCCACCGCTTCCATTTGATGACTTGAGCATTCATTGTCATATTGCTTTGCATGATCATATAGCTGACATAGTAGTTGTGGCTCAGCCACCGTTCATCATTTTTCATACATGTTAGCTAGATCATTGCACATCCTGGTACATTGCCAGAGGCATTCATATAGAGTCATACTTTGTCATAGGTATCGAGTTGTAATTTTCATTTCTTTTGAGTTATAAGTAAATAGAAGTGTGATGATGATCATTATTCATTTTCAGAGCAGTGCCCCAGTGAGGAAAGAATGATGGAGACTATGATTCCCCCACAAGTCGGGATGAGACTCCGGACATTGAGAGAAAAAATATAAAAAGAAAAAAAACAAAGAGAGAAGGGGCATTGTTAGTATCCTTTACCACACTTGTGCTTCAAAGTAGCACCATGATTTTCATATGGAGGGTCTCCTATGTTGTCACTTTCATATACTAGTGGGAATTTTTCATTATAATGATTAGATGCACACCCACTTAGTTTTCATATTGAGCTTTCATACACTTATAGCTCTTAGTGCATTCGTTGCATGGCAATGCCTACTCCTCCCATTGATATCGATTGATGGGCATCTCCATAGCCTGTTGGTTAGCCGTGTCGGTGTGAGACTTTCTTACTTTTTGTCTTCTTTATATTTACCCCTATCATTATAATCTATTCCACCCATAGTGCTATATCCATGGCTTGCGCTCATGTATTGCGTGAGGGTTGAAAAAGCTAAAGCGCGTTAAAAAGTATGAACCAATTGCTCGGCTTGTCATCGGGGTTGTGCATGATAAATACTTTGTGTTAAGAAGACAGAGGATGACAAGACTATATGATTTTGTAGGGATAGCTTTCTTTAGCGTTGATATTTTGAAAGACATGATTGTTTGTTGGGATGCCTGAGTATTGATGTCTTTATGTCAAATTATAGACTATTGCTTTGAATCACTTATGTCTTAATATTCATGCCATGATTAGATATATGATCAAGTTTATGCTAGGTAGCATTCCACATCAAAAATTATCTTGTTTATCATTTACCTACTCGAGGAAGAGCAGGAATTAAGCTTGGGGATGCTGATACGTCTCCGTCGTATCTATAATTTTTGATTGTTTCATGCCAATATTATACCACTTTCACATATTTTTGCAACTTTTTATATGATTTATTGGACTAACCTATTGATCCAGTGCCCAGTGCCAGTTCCTGTTTTATGCATGTTTTTTGTATCGCAGAGTATCCATATCAAACGAAGTCCAAATGCAATAAAATTTCATGGAGAATTATTTTGGAATATATGTGATTTTTGGGAGTTGGAATCACCGTAAATGGAGGCCCGTGGTGGGCACAACCCACCAGGGCGCGGTCCGGGAGCCAGGCATGCCGTGCTGGGTTGTGCCCACCTTGTACGTCGGTTGGGGCTGTACTTCGGGCGCAAGGAAGCTTATCCAGAAAAAAATCATGTTAAAATCTCAGCGCAATCGGAGTTACGGATCTCCGGGAATATAAGAAACAGTTTTCGGCCACATCTATGAACGCGAAACAGAAGAGAACAGAGAGGGAGATCCAATCTCGAAGGGGCTCCCACCCCTTCACGGCCAGGGAGGCCATGGACCAGAGGGGGAACTCTCCTCCCATTTAGGGGGGAGGCCAAGGAAGAAGAAGGAGGAGGGGGGCTCTCTCCCCCTCTCTCCCGGTGGCGCCGGAGTGCCGCCGGGGCAACGATCGGGACGGCGATCTACATCAACAATCTTGCTACCGTCAACACGAACTTTCTCCCCCTCTATGCAGCGGTGTAACACCTCTTCCCCCCACTGTAATCTCTACTTAAACATGGTGCTCAACTCCATATATTATTTCCCAATGATCTATGGTTATCCTATGATGTTTGAGTAGATCCGTTTTGTCCTGTGGGTTAATCATGATCTTGGTTGGTATGATTGTATATTTTATTTATGGTGGTGTCCTACGGTGCCCTCCATTCTCATGCAAACGTGAGGGGCCCCCGCTGTAGGTTGTTGCAATATGTTCATGTTTCTCTTATTGTCAGTCTTGCGGGGGATGACAGCAACCCAAACACGGATAGGTGGGTTATGGCGTATGGGAGTAAAGAGGACTTGATACTTAATGCTATGGTTGGGTTTCATGACCTTAATGATCTTTAGTAGTTGCGGATGCTTGCTAGGGGTCCAATCATAAGTGCATATGATCCAAGTAGAGAAAGTATGTTAGCTCATGCCTCTCCCTCATATAAAATTACAAGAATTATTACCGGTACTTGTTATTGATTGCCTAGGGACAAATAACTTTCTTGTTGACAAAAGCTCTCTACTAAAACTAACTTAGTACTTCTAGTTTCAATCCTATCACACCTACAAAGTACTTCTAGTTTCATACTTGTTCTAGGTAAAGCGAACGTTAAGCATCCGTAGAGTTGTATCAGTGGTCGATAGAACTTGAGGGAATATTTGTTCTACCTTTAGCTGCTCGTTGGGTTCGACACTCTTACTTATCGAAAGAGGCTACAATTGATCCCCTATACTTGTGGGTTATCAGTAATAAGGAGGTACTTCCTTGTGTTCGAAGATGTAGCTGGTGGGTCCAGCTGTCAGCCTCACCGCCTAAAGTCCTCTTGTGATGGCTGTCCTTCTTTGACCACGTTGACCACGCCGTGCCGAGAGCACCAAGGCGGTGGACGACGGCGAGGCCTAGGAAGGGAACGACGCAGAGCCAGGGAAGATGCAGCAGTGGATGCCCATGCGGAGGGGAGTACGTGGGTTGACTGCTTCGGCTACGGTGTGAGGCTGCTGTCGCCGAAAAATAACATGAGGTGTGGGTGAGTATAGAGGGATGGCATGGCCAGCGGTGGCAGCACAGCTGGACACAGGACGCAGGAGCAGGCGGCACGGCTGACGCTGGTTTGGGCGGCTGGAGCAGGAAGACCAGAGGTTGAAGAAGCACGACGGCCGTTGCATGGACATCATACGGTCACTGCAGCTAGACTCGTTTATATTGACTAAGTTGACAAAGCCCTTGGTACGCGTCAACTTAGTAGGCCCACAGGTTAGCCTCCGAAAAGGTGCGCCCCAGATGTCAGGGGGAGGAATCATTTTTTGGGCGGCTGAAGCTAGAATATCCGAGATTGAAGAAGAAGCACGACATCCGTTGGATGGACATCCAACGGCCACTGCTGCTAGAACCGTGTGTTGACTATAAGTTGACAAAGCCTTGCATACGCGTCAATTTACTTTTTTTAGGGGACGCGTCAACTTAGTAGGCCCACAAGTGTGTAGCAGAGAACATATAGCCCATTTGGGATTTGTAAGAATGTACAGCCCATTTTTGAATTCTAATGGAAATTACTACATCCCATTTACAGTTTGTTAAAAGTACAACCCATTTTCTAGCTAGGACAACAATTAATAATTTCAACCAGCCGCTCAAAACAGAATTCAATAAAATTTCCCATATTTTGATGGGATTGAAAATATTTTTATCCCCAAATTTCTAGTCAGATTAAATACAATTTTAATATAAATTTGTCTTACGTAAAAATCCAACAAAATATTGCGCGCGCAATAATTAATGAAATTAAAATTTTCAAAATCCGAAAATAATATTTTATAAACTAATTACGTGCTTGGTGCATTTTCTTATAGTTACCGCCTAGTTTTTATAATTACATCCCATTTATTATTTCTTAAAGCCCATTTTCTTGTTAAGCCTAATGCATCCCTCCTAGGAAAGATTTGCAGCCCAGCGGGGCGAAGAATAACAAGTTGACCTTGCCTGGGTATTCCTATTAAAAAGTATAGCTGGGCTAGCCATTTTCAACTTGAAAAAATTTAATATCTGGGCTGGATATCTGGCCTGGGCTAGACAGGCCACAGCCCGCCTAGTTAATACCCTGCTCTCCTTTGAAAAACAACAAAAACATCGCTCAAGAAAAACTCTGTAGTGCTCACACCTCAAAAACACAAATACTGCTCGAGCTGCTTGGTCCCAGCTGTCAGCCGCTCCTTGCGCAATTCTCTCGTTTATTGACTACATAGGTTGACAATGGTGTGGGACCGTGATGTCAGGAAATAAGGAGGAAGGGAAAAAATTATAGTTATATATAATAAGGAGGCACTTGCGTACCTGCGGCTATGGCCCTGGTGGGTCCCCACTGTCATCCTCTCCAAGTAAAGTCATCTCCTCATTCTTCATGTCCATTGACCATGTTGACAACGCGAGACGGCGGCGCCACGACGAGCGCAACAACTCGAAGGACGACGGAGAGGGCCTCGCGGGCCCTACGGATGGTCTGATACAGCGCCCGCTGCTCATTCGAGAAGCCAGGATCATAGTGCCACATGTCCGCGAAGGCATTGTCGTTCGCTTGTTCACCGGTGCTCATTGAGGAGACGGAGGTCGCAGCACAGGTCCTCCTGCGCTGGTAGCTCTTCCACCATTAGGGCGTCGAAGTGCAGCCGCACCTGCTCTACGGTGAACACGGCATGAACCGGCTTGGACAGTGCCGTCGGCTCCTGGTTGGAAGCTACGTCCATAGTCTGATTGTCATCGCTTAGCTCGGCAAGCTTGCTGGTGAGCCAGCATGTATGGCTGCTGGACCGACCCGCTGCCAAGCACGAGTCTGACTACCCTGGCCCACCGAGACCGCCTCCCTCACCCGCGCACGCTTTCCCCCTGAAACGGTCAGCGCCGCCCGCCCCGTTTCCTGGTGTAGGCGATTGCTCCGCCTTCAAACGACACAAGTGTCGTCCGTCCGTCTGCCGCCCACATTAATGATACACGGTTGCCGAGGCAGATACTCCGGCACCACAGGTCCGTCCCTCCGCCGCCCACCATTGCTATATAAACTGTTGCGCCGGCCATAGCCGCAGTCATCTGCCTTCGTTCCCTTTCTCCTGTCCACACAAATACTGCCCACCATGGCTTCCTCGCGCTCCAGCGCTCTTCGGGACAGGCGGACGACGGACCACAAGGAGATGGCAGCCATTGCTGCTGACTGGCTGGCCGTTAGGCAGCCGGAGTACGACGACGTCCCAATGGAGAACATGGTAGTCGACGATCCGGCGCCAACCCCCTCCTCCGCGCCATCCTCGCCGGTGCATTGCACCATGACCATCGGCAAGGCCCGTGCCCAATACATGGACACGGTGAGGCAGAAGCATTGGGAGCAGTTCTGGGAGGCGCAGGCCGACGCCGCCTACAACTACCATCTCCTCCAGGAGCACCTACAGGCGGAGGAGCAGATCGCCGCGGAGCGGGTGGAGCAAGAGGCGCTTCTTGACTCGTATCGCTCCGCCCGCGAGGGCCGCCTCGAGCGCTGGCGGTACCGCATGCGGGTGGCGGAGGCTGCGGCCGCCTACAAAGAGGGTGATGAAGTGGACTAGGCGCTGTTTGGCGAGACCCAGGACGAGGCAGAGAACAGTGCCGGCTCCGACGAGTCCCCGCTCCGCTGGCGTCGACGAGGCCCTGCTCCACCGAGGCCCCGCGACGCCAATAACGAGGCAGAGGACACCGCCGGCTCCGCCGATGTCCCGCCCCGCCGGCACCGAGGCGAAGGATTTTGCCGACTTCGGCGAGGCCCTTCTCCGCCAAGGACCCGCTGCGCCAACAACGAGGCAGAGGACATCGCCGGCTATGCCGAGGTCCCGCCCCGCCGGCACCGAGGCAGAGGACCTTGCCGGCTTCGGCGAGGCCCTACTCCGCCGAGGCCCCGCCCCACCAACAATGAGGCAGAGGACATCGCCGGCTCAGCCGAGGCCCCACCCTGCCAGCAACGAGGGGGGGATTTCCTTCACCCCACCGAGGCACCGCCCCGCCGGCAACAAGACAGAGGACATCGCCAGCTCCGTCGAGGCCGCGCCACACAGAAAATGAGGAAGAGTAGAACACGGTAGGTCGCCGCCACTCGGGTCCAAGTAAGGCCACCGCTGCTACCCTCCGGTTGAAGCCAGGCTAGGTGGGTTGACCATTGACGGCCGATTAGCTTCTTGGCGGCGACGTGGAGTCGGAGAGCTATGTTGGAGAAGGACGCTGCTTTAGTTACTTAACTGCTGGTGCAGTTGGGTCACTGACATGTGGGCCCAACAGGCATCTGGGCCACATGTCAGTTACGCAACTGCACCTGCAGTTAAGTCATTGAAGCTCAGTCCGCTGGAGAAGAAGCTTCTGTTCGGCTCAGCCAGACACAGGTGGGTAGCTTCTGCACCCCTTTTTAGTTGAAGAATGTATGAAATGTAATGAAATTCGGCATGTTTATATGAAATCCGACTGTGTATGAATGAATTTAGTTCGATTAGTTCGAATTCTTGTATCACTGGCATTGGATGAACATGCAAAACAATACGTACTAGCATTATTCCCAGGGTGATCTACTCGTTTGCAGCAGTTTCACATGTACTCCCTCCGGTCCTTTTTAGTCTGGATACAAGTTTTGTCCGCAGTCAAAGTATCTCTACTTTGACCAATCTTATAGAAAAAAGTATGAACATTCACAATGTAAAATCAACTGACTTGAAAAAAATCTAATATGTGAAGTAAAAAGGAACAGAGGGAGTACAAAGAGTTTGAGCATCTTTTTAGCGTTCCTGTACATTGCAATCAAACACACAGGCCTGGCAATTCATAGAGAACATTCAAAACAATCGATGATTATGCATCTCAATAATTCACATGTCAGAGCCAATATTTACTTCACAACCAAAGAATAAAGAAAAATCGATCGATGATGCTGACAGCAAAGGGCGTCCCATTCGAAAATATCAAACGCATGTCTTCTTGCTAACATCAATGAGCAAAATTTGAAAAGGTTGTCCCATTCCAAAATGTCAAATGCGTGTTGTTTTGCGTACATCAATGAGCAAACTTTGACAAGTTTTTCCCATTCCAAAATATCAAATGCCTAAGATTGTGGAATGGACAGGGTATGCCATCAGTTCGAACATTGACATGGCACCTCGTGCTAAATAAACCACCTGTTCTTTTTGTGCAGTTCCACCAAAATCAACCAAATTCGCGCGTAGCTTGCATGATTTCTCCTTTATATGTTGCAACGCCTTGAACATATCGGCACCTCCTTTCTTGTGGTGGAAATGAATGATTCGATGCATGAACATTTTGTGCAGTCCCCATTGAAATCGAGCTGAGCACCCATGTTTGCACAAATACAAAAAAACTGATTAGTATAAAGCAAATTGTACTATGAATTGACGGTGTAAACAGGCACCTACATGGTCCATGTAGAGCACACTTTAAAAAAATGGAACTCACCGGAAAGCATCCTAGAACAACATTGTACTTGTGCATCACAGCAAAAAAGATGGAGATATGTCAGTCCTTCTGAGCTGAAGTTTGTTTCGTCTTGTGGAGAGTAATGTAACCATCCTTCAAGTGCTCCTTCTGATGAGAAGATAGACTGGGCTTCTTCATCCTGGCATAATCGGAACTAGTCACTTCACGTACTCCATATTCTTCTTCAGAGGATGATGATCCTGTTGTGCATAGACAAGAGGACAACTAAATGCTAGCATCCCTGTTTGCTCGAAAAAAAGGAAAGGAAATATTTAAAACAGCACAGATGAAGCACTTCTCAAGGACAATACCACTTTCTCATGACAGTATCTAAATAGTAGCACAACACCAATAGAGATTACAAAGCTTGATCATATGGATGAAATCCGTGGGCGAGTACCAACCTTTCTCAGGAGGCTTATTGTGTGGAGCATACAGATCAAGCACTTCTCCGGAACCATCTGTTGTTATCTACTGTGGTTGCCATGCTTACTATATACTCCTCGATTAGTTTAATGTTTCCAACATCTTCTTGTGTAGTTCCACTAAAATATATGGTATCTTCAAAGAAGATCCCTGTTTGCACCAGTAGAGATAATTACATATTACATTAAGAGTGGCATCAAATCAGTGGCAAAACAATTGCCTCTTCCAGCCATAGCAATAAATTAAGATGCAAAACTATATCATTACTTGTGTCATCACAGTTCCAGTGCTTCATTACAGCACCGGGAGTTGATTTTTGTTTTTCTTCCGCTTGTTCTTCCCCTTCATCACTTGGTTCAATAACAGACAAGCTTTGCCTTCAATGTAAGATTTGGCAACTCCAAGGGCTGGTCTCCAACGTGGCCCTCCATCGGGGGAGGAATGTCCGTTACGGGCGCAATCGAGGCACCGCCCTGGCCTCCTCAGCCCCATGCACCTCGACGACCTAGCCCACGCCCCCTACCGCCTCCTCTCACTGCGGGCTCGGCTCCCACATCTTCAAGAGGAGGAGGGAGGCTCTGTCGAGTAGAAGTTCTCGTCGCCACAGGATCAACGTCAGACCCCCGACCTCTCACCATGACAAGAAGAGGCTATGGCGAGAATGGAGGGAGAAGGAGGTGTAGGAAAGCATCTCGCCCCGCGCCCCCTTTTTATAGGCGAGCAAGGGAAGGGGTCGGATTCTTCCGTGAAGGTTGCCGCCCCGTTCGACCAATCCTGCTCCTCCTCACCATTTAACGACTCGAAGAATCAAGGCCGACCCTCTACTCCAATCCATGATGCCTGGCTTTCTGCCATGGCACCCATTCCCGTGCCCTCTGCATCCACCGCCAACCCTACACAATGCGTGCGACACACGTGGCAGGAGCGCTTGAAGCGGGAAGAACAGTGGGATAGCAGTTACCACCCCATGGACGTGGGACGTGGGTACTCCGCAAGGCGTGGCCCATTATCTGCCCCACTACAATTGGTGTTACACGGCGCGCGGAAGAATCGGAAACTGAACTGAGCTCAGGTTAATGAATAAGCAAAGAAAATCTCCAAGGGCGAGCCACCACTACGCTCCTGCTTGTGCATTGGTTAGGGCCTACCCCGACGACGCCCGACAGCACGTTCAGGCCAGGCCCGGGGGCTCCTGTCGGTGCAACAAACCCTGGGTCCATTTCCCAGACTGTGCATAGGCCTAAGGACAAGATTGCAGCACCAAAGATCAGACCAAGCACTAAAGATCAGTCCTTTGAAGAGTTAAAGTGCAGATCAAGAAGACCAAGTCAATCTAGAGAAACAAGATATCACTAAGGGAAAAACCTCCCTTGTCGGGCAGGCGAGCCTGGCGAGGACGAGGATTGCCCCCAAAGACAAGACTCCAGACTGCCCCGGCAGGCTTGTCGGGCACAGCAAGGGCGGACTACCCCGCCAAGGCTTCACCGCTCCACCTCACAGCAACGCAAGTCGTCGATCAGTGCGGTGTCGAGCCCCTAATAGACTAAGTGCCTGCTTCTTGCCACATGGCAGCCACTTCCTACGAAAAACACCTCCAAATGACACCTGTCCTGAGACGTGTCAAGCAAGCAGGCGCGAAGCTGGCAAAACAGCCCGGCAAGGCTTGCCGAGCACGCTGTGACGTGATATTAAGCGACACATTTAATGCGCTCTGTCCGCCTGCAGATTTAGGTATGATAGCACTGTTTGCTATCTAATCAGTGTGTAAAAGACTGATTTGCCACTGTGGTAACCCCTTTATCTATAGAAGGACGCCCATGGCGACCGTGGAGAGGATCCGGACCCTTGCATATTGATACGCGCGTAGCCGCTCTTGCCCCGAGGCAACCCTGCTGGGCAAGAGCTCCGCGTTCTCCACCATCAATCCACCAAAGCAGGAGTAGGGTTTTACGCCTCATGGCGGCCTGAACTTGGGTAAAACTGCCTGTGTGATCTCTGTCGTGCTGTGTTACGCTTCTCCGCTCTTTGTGCAACGTACCCATCCCCCACCGAACCAAAAGGGGCTCATGGCCCCATAGGTGGCAGTGGTTTCCCACGATAGTGTGCATCTAACTCTATAATGAAAAATTCCCACTAGTATATGAAAGTGACAACATAGGAGACTCTCTATATGAAATACATGGTGCTACTTTGAAGCACGAGTGTGGAATTAGCATGCCCCTTCTCTCTTTGTCTTTGTATTTTCTTTTCTTTCCCCCTTTTTCTTTTTCCTTTTTTCCTTTTTTATTTTTCTTTTTCTCTCTCTTTTTGTCTGGAGTCTCATCCCGACTTGTGAGGGAATCATAGTCTCCATCATCCTTTCCTCACTGGGACATGCTCTAATAATAAATATTGATGATCATCACACTTCTATTTACTTACAACTCAAAAGAAATAAAAATTACAACTCGATACCTAGAACAAAGTATGACTCTATATGAATGCTTCTGGCAGTGTAGCAGGATGTGCAATAATCTAGCGTAACAACGATATCAAAAAATAGACAAGCCACGGAAATATCTTTCTAGCTATCTTACGATCATGCAAAGCAATATGACAATAAATGCTCAAGTCATCAAAACGGAAGCGGTGGAAGTTGCATGGCAATATATCTCAGAATGGCTATGGAAAGGCCATAATAGGTAGGTATGGTGGCTGTTTTGAGGATGATATAATAAGGCTTATGTGTGATAGAGCGTTGATGGCTCGTGTCCGTGTTACTATTTTCCCCGAAGAGGAAGGGATGATGCAGCATAGCTACGGTAGGCATTTCCCTCAGTGATGAGACCAAGGTTATCGAACCAGTAGGAAAACCACACAACACTATGTAAACGGTACCTGCACACAAAGAACAAATACTTGCAACCCGACGCGTAAGAGGGGTTGTCAATCCCTCCCGGGTAAAAGATAGATAAATTTGTAGTAGATTGGATAAATAGATCTCGCGGAAACAAGAAATAAAATAAATAACAAAAAAATTGAAGCAAGGTATTTTTCGGTTTTTGGATTAATAGATCTGAAAAGAAAAGAGGGAAATAATAGATCAGAAAGCAAATATGATAAAGAATAGACCCGGGGGCCGTAGATTTCACTAGTGGCTTCTCTCGAGAAAAATAGCATATGGTAGGTAAACAAATTACTGTTGGGCAATTGATAGAACTTCAAATAATTATGACGATATCCAGGTATATAGGCATCACGTCCAAGATTAGTAGACCGACTCCTGCCTGCATCTACTACTATTACTCCACACATTGATCGCTATCCAGCATGCATCTAGTGTATTAAGTTCATGGAGAAACGGAGTAATCCAATCAGAACGATGACATGATGTAGACAAGATCTATTCATTTAGGAATAGACCCCATATTGTTATCCTTAATAGAAACGATACATACGTGTCATTCCCCTTCTGTCACTGGGATTGAGCACCGTAAGGTTGAACCCATCACAAAGCACCTCTTCCCATGGCAAGAAAAAGTGATCTAGTTGGCCTAACTAAACCAAAGATTCGAAGAAGACATATGAGGCTATAAGCAATCATGCATATAAGAGATCAAAACTCAAATAACTTTCATGGATAAAATAGATCCGATCATAAACTCAAAGTTCATTGGATCCCAACAAACACACCGCAAAAAGAGTTACATCAAATAGATCTCCAAGAGACCATTGTATTGAGACTCAAAAGAGAGAGGGGAATCCATCTAGCTACTTCCTACGGACCCGTAGGTCTACACTGAACTACTGACGCATCATCGGAGAGGCACCAACGAGGATGACGAACCCCTCCGTGATGGTGTCTAGATTGGATCCGGTGGTTCTGGAACTTGCGGCAGCTGGAATTGTGTTTCATGGACTCCCTAGGGTTTTTGGATTTTCGGGGTATTTATAGAGCAAAGAGGTGGTGCGGGAGGCCACCGAGGTGGGTACAACCCACCAGGGCGCGCTTGGGCCCCCAGGCACGCCCAGGAGGGTTGTGCCCCCCTTAGGGCACCCCTCTGGTACTTCTTCGGCCCAAGTTGTTCCTTCTGGTCCAGAAAAAATCTCCAAAAAGTTTCGCTGCGCTTGGACTCCATTTGGTATTGATTTTCTACGAAGTAAAAAACAAGCAAAAAAATAGCAACTGGCACTGGGCACTATGTCAATAGGTTAGTCCCCAAAAATGATATAAAGTTGCTATAAAATGATTGTAAAACATCCAAGAATGATAATATAACAGCATGGAACAAGCAAAAATTATAGATACGTTGGAGACGTATCAGCATCCCCAAGCTTAATTACTACTCGTCCTCGAGTAGGTAAATGATAAAAACAGAATTTTTGATGTGGAATGCTGTCTAACATGTTCATCACATATTCTTTTCTTTTGTAGCATGGACATATGTACTTTCATATGATTCAAAGCAATAGTCTAGTTTTGACATGAAGATTTCAATACTCAAGCTTATCAACAAGCAATCGTGTCTTTTAAAATATCAACACTAAAGCAAGCTATCCCTAGCCCATCATGCTCAATCATTGATCCATTCATGAAACACACTCGCATATTAGCTACACCCAATGCTCAAGTACGATCATATTGCCCCTTAGTTGGTGCTTTATAAGAGAAGATGGAGACTCAAATAAAAATAAAATTGCATAAAGTAAATAGAAAGGCCCTTCGTGGAGGGAAGTAGGGATTTGTAGAGGTGCCAGAGCTCAAAGCGAAAAAGATAGAGATAAAACATTTTGGGTGGAATGCTTTTCGTGTCAAATAAAAATATTGAGTAGTTCCCAATACTTTCCATGCTAGATATATCATAGGCGGTACCCAAAAAGAAATTAAAGTTTATTCCTTTTTCCACCATACTTTCACATTCTACGGCTAGCCGTATCCACGGGCGTCGTCCATACCAACACTTTCCAAGGAATTTATTATTTGAAAACATAAAGCAAATTCATTTTTCAATTCGGGACTGGGCATCCTAATACCTTTGCCGTACTCTCGTGCAATGACAAGTGAATAAACACTCACCTTGAGAATAACACATCTAGCATAGAAAAATATCAGCCACCCCCTACCGCTTCATGAGCGGTACGAGCACACAAAAAGGAAATTATTTTGAAAATTAGAGATGGCACATACAAATTTTCTTAGAACGGCAAGAGAATACTGCATATAGGTAGGTATGGTGGACTCATATGGCAAAACTGGGTTTAAGGATTTTGGATGCACAAGTAGGAATCCCACTTAGTACAAGGGAAGGCTAGCAAAAAGATTGAGAAGCATCCAACCAAGAAACGAAAAATCAAATAAGCGAGCATTAAGCATAACTAACACTGAATAATGCACCACAAGTAAGATGTAATTCCATTGCATAACTATTGACTTTCGTGCTTGCATAGGGAATCACAAACCTTAACACCAATATTCTTACTAAAGCATAATTACTCACCAACATGACTCACATATCACTATCATCATCTCGCAAAACTATTACAAAGAATCAAGTTTATTTTGTCCAATGATCTTCATGAAAGTTTTTATTATATTCCTCTTGAATATCTATCACTTTGGGACTAGTTTCATGTGTTGCTTTTGATAGCTCAAACAAATCTAAGTGAAGAACATGAACATAAAAATTTTCTTCTCTCAAAATAGTATAAGTGAAGTATGATAAAATTTCTTCAAAAATTTATTAACACTCAAATAAATCTAAGTGAAGCATGAGAGCATTTCTTCAAAAATACTAAAGCACACCATGCTAAAAAAAGATATAAGTGAAGCACTAGAGCAATTCCATAGCTCAAAAAATTGAAGTGAAGCATAGAGAGCAATTCTAACAAATCATAGCATAATTTTGGCTCTCTCAAATAGGTGTGTCCAGCAAGGATACATGACACAAACTAAAAAGCAAAACAAGCAAAGACTCATATAACACAAGACGCTCCAAGCAAAACTCATGATATGTGACGAATAAAAATATAGCTCCAAGTATAATACCAATGGTCGTTAGAAGAAAGAGGGGATGCCACTTGGGGGCACCCCCAAGCTTAGTTGCTTGTTTATCTTTGTATAATAACTTGGGGTGCCATGGTGCATACCCAAGCTTAGTCTTTTCTTACTCCTTATTCCTTCATCCATCGTGATCTCACCCAAAACTTGAAAACTTCAATCACACAAAACTCAACAAAACCTTCGTGAGATCCGTTAGTATAAGAAAGCAAATCACTACTCTAAGTACTGTTGCAAACCCATTCATATTTTATTTTTGCATTATACCTACTGTATCAAAACTTTGCTATGGCTTATACCACCCCCCCCGATAAAGTCCATAGATTCATCAAAATAAGCACACAACGCAAAGAAAACAGAATCTGTCAAAAACAAAACAGTCTGTAGCAATCTGAAAACTTCGTATACTTCTGTAACTCGAAAAATTCTGAAACATTAAGACAACATAGGAAATTTGTATATCAATCTTGTGTAAAAACTTCAGAATTTTTCATCGCTTCTGTGATTTTTTTTAAATTATTTTACTGGACGCAAAAGTTTATGTTTTCCAACAAGATCAAATCAACTATCACCCAACATGATCCTAATGGCTTTAGTTCGCACAAAAACTAATTAAAACATAAAAAACGCAATCATAACAGTAGCATAATTCTGTAAACACTCAAGATTAGAAAGAAAAAGGAAAAAAATTATTCATTGGGTTGCCTCCCAACAAGCGCTATCGTTTTATGCCCCTACCTAGGCATAATTCGTAGATTCAAGTATTGTCATCTTTATTTCTAGATCCATAAGATGCCCTCATGATTGTTTCATATAGTGGCTTAATTCTTATTCTAGGGAAGTGTTCCATACCCTTCCTTAGTGGAAATTGAAATTTAATATTGCCTCTTTCATATCAACCACAACACCAATAGTACGTAAAAACGGCCTACCAAGTATAATTGGACAGGACGGATTGCAATCAATATCAAGAACAATAAAATCTATGGGACCATAATTTCTATTTGCAAGAATATGAACATCATTAATTCTTCCCAAAGGCATTTTAATAGTAGAATCCACCAAGTGCAAATTTAAAGAACACTCTTCAAGATTGGTAAGACTAAGCACATCACATAAAGATTTCGGAATTGTGGAAACACTAGCACCCAAATCACATAAAGCAAAACACTCATAATTTTTTAACTTGACTTTGATAGTAGGTTCGCATTCATCATGCAATTTTCTAGGAATTGAAATCTCTAATTCCAACTTTCTTCTAAAGCTTTCATCATAGCATCAACGATATGTTTCGTAAAAGCTTTATTTTGTTCATAAGCATGGGGTGAATTTATCATGGATTGCAACAAAGAAATACAATAAATCAAAGATCAATTACCATAATTAAAGTCTTTGTAATCCAAAAGAGTGGGCACATCACTAGTTAAAGTTTTTACCTCTCCAAACCCACTTTTGTCAATTTTTTCAACAAAATTTTCACCCTCCAAATTATCGGGACGCCTTCTAACTAAAGTTGACTCTTCTTCAATCCCTTTATCATCAATTTTAATTTTACTAAAAAAATAACCAATAGAAGAAACAACAATCACTTTAAGATCTTCATCATTTTTATGGAAGCAATCGCTAGAAAACGCTCTTTCTAAAAATTCTCTTTTAACTCCAAGCATAGCGGTTCTTTTCTTACTTACATCCATAGAAACATATAAAGCTTTAGTTGATTCTTCAACCTTAGGCACAAAACTTTTCAACTTGAGATTTTCTACGTCATGAGAAATTCTATCAATGCTTCTAGACATATCATCAATCTTATTCAACTTATCTTCTATCGTATTGTTGAAAACTTTTTGAGCATTGATAAATTCTTTAATATTGTTCTCAAGGTCTGAGGTGTTCCTATTATTATTGTAAGAAGGATTACCATAGGAATTACCATAATTATTAGAGAAATTTCCAGAAAAGGCCTAGGATTAAAATTACCTCTATAAGCATTATTATTAAAATCTTTTCGCAAGACAAAATTCACATCTACAACATCACTATTTCACTCAATCAAAGTAGACAAAGGCACATAATTAAGATCATAGGAGCAGTTTTATTAGAAACCAACTTCATAAGAGCATCAACTTTTTCACTCAAAGAATTTATTTCTTCAACCAAATTGACTTTTTTACTAGTAGGTGCTCTTTCGGTATGCCATAGTGAATAATTTGCCATAATATTATCTAATTTAGTACCTTCACCCAAAGTAATTTCCATAAAAGTACCACCCGCGCCGGAATCTAAAAGATTTCTAGAAACAAAATTCAATCCCGCATAAATTTTTTGTATGATCATCCAAAGATTTAAACCATGAGTAGGATAGTTTCTTAGCATCAATTTCATTCTTTCCCAAGATTGCTCAACATGTTCATACTCAAGTTGCTTAAAATTCAAGATTTTCATTCTAAGGAAACAATTTTCGCGGGCGGAAAATACTTAGTAATAAAAGCATCTTCGCACTTATCCCAAGAGTCAATACTATTGCGAGGTAAAGAAGAAAACCAAATTTTTGCACGATCTCGCAAAGAAAACGGAAATAATTTCAACTTCACAATATCATTGTCCACATATTTTTTCTTTTGCATATCGCATAATTCTACGAATGTGTTAAGATGGGACGCAACATCCTCATTAGGAGTACCGGAAAATTGATCTTTCATAACAAGATTCAACAAAGCGGCATTAATATCACAAGATTCCGCACTAGTGGCGGGAGGAGCAATCGGAGTGCTAATAAAATCATTATTATTGTTATTGAAAAAATCGTACAACTTGGTATTTTCTTGAGACATCGTAACTATGCAAACAAGAACGCGAACAAAGACAAATCTGACGAGAAAAACGGTGAACGAAAAAGAGGGCAAACAAAACGGAAAATATTTTTGAAGTGGGGGAGATGAAAACGTGAGGCAAATGGCAAATAATGTAAATTGCAAGGAGATGAGATTTGTGATTAGGAACCTGATAGATGTTCATGATGTCTCCCCGGCAACGACGCCAGAAATACACTAGATAAAGGCATTAGTCCAACAAGAGATATGTTGACATTAATTAGTCCAACATGTCTGTTAAGTCGTCGACTGTGGCGACTAGATGGGTGGTGGGTGAGACGTAAATTTCCCGATCGTCGGCTTTAAATCTGCTTTTGTCATAAAGTGAGGTTTGATCGCCTGAGATTGATAAGCTCTGGATATGATCTAGCATCTCATTAAGGTGAGATAAGTCCTCGGGGTTCATAGCCTGGCCGCGGGCAAGGCTAATTTGAAGCATGATTCGTGAGTCACTTAACGTGGACTTGGCATGCTGATAGGTTGGGTTTGATCCCGAACCACCAACAAAAGAAGCTGGATCTGAAACCGACGTAGGGTTCAAGTTTGGATTTGGACCGACATTGGGGCTTGATGCCGGGACAAGGTCGCCGGGGGCGAGGGTGATCAGTTCCTCTGCATGGGCTAGGGCTACCAAGAAATCTGGTTCGAGGTCTGGAGTGAAGATCGACTCTGGGGTCGAACCCGCAACTGCCGATAAGTTCTCGATCCGACCTGGCGCCTAGGTTGAGAGGATGAGCTCACCGCGGGAATCCGCGGTGTATTCCAGGCTCCCAAAAGTGACGACTTGATCTGGGGCATAATTCTCGATGGGTGCTAGATGGCTCGCTGAGTCAGCACATAGAACCATGTTGCCGAACATGAAGAGTTGGCCGGTGGCGAAGATGTCTCCGCGACCAGCATTGTTGTTGATCTGCAGGTGAGCCATCAATCTTTTCTTTGATCTCACAATGCAACTCTCAATGAAAGCACAAATATCGGTACTAATACCGACAGACCTCAGGGTAGGAGGTCCCAAGCTATTGATCTCGGATCGAGGGGTAACAGGAGACAAGGGACACGGTGTTTACCTAGGTCCGCGTCCTCTCGAAGATGTAATACCCTACGTCCTACTTTGGTTGTATTGATGATTGGGTATCGAGTACAATCTTGATCTACCTCGAGATCATAAGGAGTGTTCTAACCCTAGGGCTAGGTGGATATGGTTATGATCGGATCCCTTCTAAAGGCTAAACCCCTTGGCTTATATACACGCCAGGGGATACCTAGGGTTACATGGTCGGTTGTTGATCTAGAGATGCGCATGGTGGCGGGTGAAGCGATCCTTGGAGTACACGCCAAGTCTTCGGCAGAGTCCATCTTGATTACATTGAGGTGTGAGGCTTTCGACTCCTTCCTTGTGAGAATTGTGGCCCATAAGCTCGCCCCGAGGACTGTGGGCCAACTAGGTTGGTACCTGATACGTTTCCAACGTATCTATAATTTTTTATTGTTCCATGCTGTTATATTATCATTCTTGGATGTTTTACAATCATTTTATAGCAACTTTATATCATTTTTTTGGACTAACCTATTGACATAGTGCCTAGTGCCAGTTGCTGTTTTTTGCTTGTTTTTTACTTCGTAGAAAATCAATACCAAACGGAGTCCAAACGCTGTGAAACTTTTTGCAGAATTTTTTTGGACCAGAAGACACCCAGTGGGCCAAAGAAGTACCAGAGGGGAGGCCCGAGGTGGCCACAACCCACCAGGTCATGCCAGGAGGCCCAGGCGCGCCGAGGGGGGTTGTGCCCCCCTCGGTGACCTCCCGCACCGCCTCTTCACCCTATAAATCTCCAAATATTCCAGAAACCCTAGGGGAGTCGACGAAACACAATTCCAGCCACCGCAAATTCCAGAACCATGAGATCCAATCTAAACACCATCACGGAGGGGTTCATCATCCTCATTGGTGCCTCTCCGATGATGTGTGAGTAGTTCATCATAGACCTACGGGTCCGTAGGCAGTAGCTAGATGGCTTCCTCTCTCTCTTTTGATTCTCAATACAATGGTCTCTTGGAGATCTATTGATGTAACTCTTTTTTTGCGGTGTGTTTGTTGGGATCCGATGAACTTGAGTTTATGATTAGATCTATATCCATGAATATTATTTAAGTCTTCTTTTGATCTCTTATATGCATGATTATTTATAGCCTCGTATTTGTTCTTCAAATCTTTGATTTAGTTAGGCCAACTAGATCGATTTTTCTTGCCATGGGAAGAGGTCTTTGTGATGGGTTCGATCTTGTGGTGTTCTTTCCCAGTGACAGAAGGGGCAGCAAGACACACATGTATCGTTGCTATTAAGGATAACAAAATGGGGGCTATTCCTACATGAATAGATCTTGTCTACATCATGTCAACGCTCTGATTGCATTACTCTGTATCTCCATGAACTTAATACACTAGATGCATGCTGGATAGCGATCGATGTGTGGAGTAATAGTAGTAGATGCAGGCAGGAGTCGGTCTACTAATCTTGGACGTCATGCCTATATATCGTTGCCTTGGATATCGTCATAATTATTTGATCTTCTATCAATTGCCCAATAGTAGTTTTTTCCCCACGTGTGCTATTTCTTGAGAGAAGCCACTAATGAAATGTCCGGCCCCTGGGTCTATTCTTTTATCATATTTGCTTTCCGGTCTATTATTTGTCCCTTTAATTTTCAGATGTATTGTTCGAAAAACCCAAAAATACTTTGCTGCACTTTTATGTGCATCTATTATTTCACGTTTTATCGAGATCTATTTATCCAATCTACCACAATTTTTCTCTCGTCAACTTGACAATATCTGGCGCCGTTATCTGAAGAGGGATTGACAACAAGTCATACGCGTCGGGTTGCAAGTATTTGTTCTTTGTGTGTTGGTACCGTTTACATAGTGTTGATTGGTTCTCCTACTGGATTGATACCTTGGTTTCACAACTGAGGGAAGTACCTACCGTAGTTGTACTGCATCATCCCTTCCTCTTTGGGGAAATATCGACGCAGTTTCAAACGACATCAAAAGAAATTTATGGTGCCGTGGCTGGGGAGACAACATCAACATCTATCAGGTTCCTAATCACAAATATCATCTCCTTTCAATTTACATTATTTGCCATTTGCCTCTCGTTTTCATCTCCCCCACTTCACAAAAAATTGTCGTTTTATTCGCCCTCTTTTTCTATCGTCGTTTTCACGTCAGATCTGTTTTTGTTTGTATTCTTGTTTGCGTAGTTACGATGTCTCTAGAAAATACCAAATTGTGTGATTTCTTAATACCAATAATAATGATTTTATTAGCACTCCAATTGCTCCTCCCTCCACTAGTGTGGAGTCTTGTGATATTAATATCGCTTTGTTGAATCTTGTTATGAAAGAGCATTTTTTGGTACTCCTAATGAGGATGACACTTCCCATCTAAACACATTCTTAGAATTGTGTGATGTGCAAAAGAAAGAAGATGTGGACAATGATATTGTGAAGTTGAAATTATTTCCGTTCTCTTTGCGGAATCGTGCGAAATTTTGGTTTTCTTCTTTGCCTCGCAATAGTACCAATTCCTGGGATAAGTGCAAATGTGCTTTTATTACTAAGTATTTTCCACCCGCGAAAATTATTTCCCTTAGAACTCAAATCATTAATTTTAAGAAACTTGAGCACGAACATGTTGCGCAATCTTGGGAAAGAATGAAATTAATGCTAAGAAATTGTCCTAGTCATGGTTTAAATCTTTGGATGATCTATACAAAAAATTATGCGGGATTAAATTTTGTTTCTAGAAATATTTTAGATTCCGCCACGGGTGGTACTTTTATGGAAATTACTTTGGGTGAACCTAATAAATTTTTAGATAATATTATGGCAAATTATTCACAATGGCATACCGAAAGAGCACCTACTAGTAAAAAAGTTAATTCGGTTGAAGAAATTTCTACTTTGAGTGAAAAAGTTGATGCTCTTATGAAATTGGTTGCTAATAAAAGTTCTCCTATTGATCTTAATGATGTGCCTTTGTCTACTTTGATTGAGAAAAATAGTGATCTCATAGATGTGAATTTTGTCTCGCGAAACAATTCTAATAACAATGCTTATAGAGGTAATTTTAATCCTAGGCATTTCCCTGGAAATTTCTCTAATGATTATGGTAATTCCTATGGTAATCCTTCTTACAGTAATAATAGGAATACCTCTAATCTTGAGAATAATATTAAAGAATTTATCAATGCTCAAAAATTTATCAATACTACGATAGAAGAAAAATTGAGTAGGATTGATGGCATGTCTAGAAGCATTTATAGAATTTCTCACAATGTAGAAAATCTCAAGTTGAAATTTTTTGTACCCAAGGTTGATGAATCAATTAAAGCTATATGTGTTTCTATGTATGAAAGTAAGAAAAGAACCGCTATGCTTAGAGCTAAAAGAGAATTTTTAGAAAGAGTGTTTTCTAGTTATTGCTTTCATGAAAATGATGAAGATCTCAAAATGATTGGTGTTTATTCTATTGATTCTTTGTTAAGTAAAATTAAAATTGATGATAAAGGTACTGAAGAAGAGTCAACTTTAGCTACGAGGCATCCCGATAATTCGGAGGGTGAACATCTTGTTGAGAAAATTGATAAAAGTGGGTTTTGAGAGGTCAAAACTTTAACTAGTGATGTGCCCACTCTTTTTTTGACTGGGAACTGTGGGGCAAACCCCCACAGCATATCAAAAACTTTATTAAACAAAGATGTCCCACTCTTTATCAAAACTTTAACTAGTGATGTGCCCACTCTTTTGGATTACAAAGATTTTAATTATGATAATTGCTCTTTGATTGATTGTATTTCATTCTTGCGATCCATGATAAATTCACCCCATGCTTATGAACAAAATAAAGATTTTACTAAACATATCGTAGATGCATGAAAGCTTTAGAAGAAAAGGTGGAATTAGAGATTTCAATTCCTAGAAAATTACATGTTGAATGGGACCTACTATCAAAGTCAAGATTAAAAGTTATGATTGTTTTGATTTATGTGATTTGGGTTCTAGTGTTTCCACAATTCCGAAATCTTTATGTGATCTGCTTGGCTTACCGATATTGAAGAATGTTCTCTTAATTTGCACTTGGCAGATTTCACTACTAAAAGCCAATGGGAAGAATTAATGATGTTCTTATTCCTGCAAATAGGAATTACGTGCCCATAGATTTTATTGTTCTTGATATTTATTGCAATCTGTCTTGTCCTATTATACTTGGTAGACCGTTTTTACGCACTATAAGTGCCGTGACTGATATGAAAGAAGGGAATATTAAATTTCAATTTCCACTAAGAAAGGGTATGGAACACTTCCCTAGAACAAGAATTAAGCCACCATAGAATCAATCATGAGGGCATCCTATGGATCTAGAACTAAAGATGATAACACTTGAATCTATGCATTATGCCTAGCTAAGGGCATAGAAGATAGCGCTTGTTGGGAGGCAACCCAATGAATAAAATTTATTTTTGCCTTTTTCTTTCTGTTCTTGAGTGTTTACACAATTTTGCTACTGTTATGATTGTGTGTGTTTTGTTTTAATTAGTTTTTGTGCCAAGTAAAGCCTTTGGGATTGTGTTGGGTGATAGGTTATTTGATCTTGTTGGAAAACAAAAACTTTTGCGTCCAGTAGCAGAATTTTAGAAAATCACATAAGCGATAAAAAATTCTGAATTTTTAACACAATATTGATATAAAAATGCCTACGTTTAACTAATTTTTCAGAATTTTGGAGTTACAGAAGTATACGAAGTTTTCAGATTAGTACAGACTATTTTGTTTTGACAGATTCTGTTTTCTTTGCATTGTGTGCTTATTTTGATGAATCTATGGTTTGTATCAGGGGGTATAAGCCATGATAAAGTTAGAATACAGTAGGTATAATGCAAAAATAAAATATGAATGGGTTTGCAACAATGCTTAGGGTAGTGATTTGCTTTGTTATACTAATGGATCTCACGAAGGTTTCGTTGAGTTTTGTGTGATTGAAATTTCCATGTTTTGGGTGAGATCACAATGGATGAAAGAATAAGGAGTGAAAAGAGCCTAATCTTGGGATTGCGCCATGGCACCCCAAGTAATTACTCAAGGAGAACCAAGCAACTAAGCTCGGGAATGCCCCGGAAGGCATCCCCTCTTTCTTCTAACGACCATCGGTATTTTACTTGGAGCTATATTTTTATTCGTCACATATCACGAGTTTTGCTTGGAGCGTCTTGTATTATATGAGACTTTGCTTGTTTTTCTTTTCAGTTTGTGTCATCTATCCATGCTCGACACACCTATTTGTGAGTGCCAAAATTATGCTATGGTTTGTTAGAAATGCTCTCATGCTTCACTTAGATTTATTTGAGAGTTCGTAAATTTTTAAGAAATTCTCTCATGCTTCACTTATATTATTTTGATAGATGAAAAAATTTATGCTCATGTTCTTCACCTAAATTTGTTTGAGCTTATCAAAAGAAACATATGAAATTAGTCCCAAAGTGATAGATATTCAAGAGGGATATAATAAAAACTTTCATGAAGATCATTGGACAAAATAAACTTGATTCCTTGTAATAGTTTTGCGATATGATGATAGTGATATGTGAGTCATGTTGGTGAGTAATTATGCTTTAGCAAGAATATTGGTGTTAAGGTTTGTGATTCCCTATGCAAGCACGAAAGTCAATAGTTACGCAATGAAATTACATCCTACTTATGGTGCATTATTTTGTGTTAGTTATGCTTAATGCTCGCTTATGTGATTTTTTGTTTCTTGGTTGGTTGCTTCCCAATCTATTTGCTAGCTCCACTTGTACTAAGTAGAAATACTACTTGTGCATCCAAAATCCTTAAACACAGTTTTGCCATATGAGTCCACCATACCTACCTATATGCAGTATTTCAGTGTCGTCTTTTTGTGTGCTCGTACCGCTCATGAAGCAGCAGGGGGTGGCCAATATTTTCCATGTTGGATATGTTATTCTCAAGATGAGTGTTTATTCACTTGTCATTGCATGAGAGTACGGCGGTAATAGGGATGCCCAGTCCCGAAATGAAAAAGAAATTTACTTTATGTTGTCGAATAATAAATTCCTTGGAAAGTGTTGGTATGGAAGGCACCAGTGAATATGGCTAGCCATAAATTGTGAAAGAATGGTGGAAAAAGGAATAAACTTTATTTTCTGTTCGGGAACCGCCTATCATATATCTAGCATGGAAAGTATTGGAATTACTCGGTTGTTTTCGTTGGCGGGGAAAGTATGCCTCTCAAAAAATTAATCTCTCAATTTAAGCTTTAAGATCTAGCACCTCTATAAATCCCTACTTCCCACTGCGAAGGGCCTTTCTATTTACTTTATGCAATTTTATTTTCATTTGAGTCTCCATCTTCTCTTATAAAGCACCAACTAGGGAGCACTATGATCATACTTGAGCATTGGATGTAGCTAATATGCGAGTGTGTTTCATGAATGGATCAATGATTGAGCATGATGGGCTAGGAATAACTTTCTTTAGTGTTGATATTTTGAAAGACATGGTTGCTTATTGATATGCTTGAGTATTGAAATCTTCATGTCAAAACTAGACTATTGCTTTGAACCATATAAAAGTCCAAATGTCCATGCTACAAAAGAAAAGAATATGTAATGAACATGTTAGGCAGCATTCCACATCAAAAATTCTGTTTTTATCATTTACCTACTCGAGGACGAGGAGGAATTAAGTTGGGGATGCTGATACGTGTCCAACATATCTATAATATTTGATTGCTCCATGCTGTTATATTACCATTCTTGGATGTTTTACAATCATTTTATAACAACTTTATATCATTTTTGGGACTAAATTATTGACATAGTGCCAAGTGCCAGTTGTTGTTTTTACTTGTCTTTTACTTCACAAAAAATCAATACCAAACGGAGTCCAAACACAGCAAAACTTTTTGGGGAATTTTTCTGGACCAGAAGACACCCAGTGGACCAAAGAAGTACTAGAGGGGGGCCCGAGGTGGGGACAACCCACCAGGGCACGCCAGGAGGCCCGGGCGTGCCCAGGGGATTGTGCCCCCCTCGGTGACCTCCCGCGCCGCCTTTTCGCCCTATAAATCCCCAAATATTCCAGAAACCCTAGGGGAATCGATGAAACACAATTCCAGCCGCCGCAAGTTCCTGAACCACGAGATCCAATCTAAACACCATCATGGAGGGGTTAACCATCCTCATTGGTGCCTCTTCGATGATGCGTGAGTAGTTCATCATAGACTAGCGGGTCCGTAGGCAGTAGCTACATGGCTTCCTCTCTCTCTTTTGATTCTCAATACAATGGTCTATTGGAGATCTATTTGATGTAACTCTTTTTTGCGATGTGTTTGTTGGGATCCGATGAACTTTGAGTTTATGATTAGATCTATATCCACGAATATTATTTGAGTCTTCTTTTGATCTCTTATATGCATGACTATTTATAGCCTCGTATTTCTTCTTCGAATCTTTGGTTTAGTTACGCCAACTAGATCGATTTCTCTTGCCATCGGAAGAGGTGCTTTGTGATGGGTTCGATCTTGCGGTGTTCTTTCCTAGTGACAAAGGGGCAGCAAGACCCGCATGTATTGTTGCTATTAAGGGTAACACGATGGGGGCTATTCCTACAAGAATAGATCTCATCTACATCATGTCATCATTCTTATTGCATTACTCTGTTTCTCCATGAACTTAATACACTAGATGCATGTTGGATAGCGGTCGATGTGTGGAGTAATAGTAGTAAATGCAGGCAGGAGTCGGTATACTAATCTTGGACATGGTGCCTATATATTGATCATTGCCTTGGATATCGTCATAATTATTGGATCTTCTATCAATTGCCCAACAGTAATTTGTTTACCCACCGTGTGCTATTTCTTGAGAGAAGCCACTAGGGAAATCTACGGCCCCCGGGTCTCTTCTTTATCATATTTGCTCTCTGATCTATTATTTGGCACTTTTATTTTCAGATCTATTATTCCAAAAACCCAACAATACTTTGCTGCACTTTTTATTTGCATCTATTATTTCGCATTTTATCAAGATCTATTAATTCAATCTACCACAATTTTTATCCCATCAACTTGACAATATCTGGCGCCATTACCCGAAGAGGGATTAACAACCCCTCATACGCGTCGGGTTGCAAGTATTTGTTCTTTCTGTGCAGCTACCATTTGCATAGTGTTGCTTGGTTCTCCTACTGTATTGATACCTTGGTTTCACAACTGAGGAAATACCTACCATAGATGTACTGCATCATCCCTTCCTCTTTGGGGAAATACCGACGCAGTTTCAAGTGACATCGGTACCGCCTAGTCCAGGACACTGTTAGCTAGGGTTTCCCCCCGTGGCTCGCGGGAGCGGCGCGGTGCTAGGCAAGAGAAAAATCAATCTCTGATTTAGAGATGTTCATGTACATATACTCACTCCATCCATATATATAGGGCCTAATGCATTTTTCGAGGGTAACTTTGACCATATGTTAGAGCAATAATATATGACATGCAAGTTATACAAAGCGCACCATCAAATTCGTACGTGAAAGGGGCTTCCAATGATATAATTTTCACATTATACACCTCACATACTATTAATTTTATAAGTAGTCAAAGGTAGTCTCGAAAAATGTATTAGGCCCTATATATAGGATGGTGGGAAAAAATTGTTCTATTCATTAAACATCATGGCAGTACAAGGAAGATCAGAAGTACCATAAATTACATCCAAGTCTGTGGATGACCTAGTCATGACTACACGCACTAGAGCGGGCCGAAGACGCGCCATCATCATCGCCCAACCCTCACCGGGGTCAGACAATCTTCTTGTTCTGGACAATCGGGAAGACCTAAAGGGACAGAACCATTAAATCATGTTAATCCAACAATTTAGATTGCTTTGGTGGTGAGCACTGTACATGTTTATCTTGAAGTTAATACCATATCAGAATATTTACAGATGCATTAATCACATAGTTAATGTGTAATTGATATCTTACCTAATATCGACATGCAATTAATTTCCTCACCAATTGTTCGAAATATGCCCTATAGGCAATAATATTTGTATTATTATATTTTCATATTCGTAATTATAGATTTTATATTTCATGTTGTAACTACTATGATCCTGGAATATGCGATTCAGTGGAAAACTCATATGCACATGTGGAATAATAAATAGTTAAATAAAAGGTTCCTAGTCTTGCCTCTAGGACTAGATCAAGTGTTGTTGGTGATCACATTTTTTGGATTTTAGCATATCATTTAAATTGTAAAACGATTGTACTAAACAAATTTGGAATTATGATGTTGGAAGAACGATCATATTTAATCGACCCAAACTTGTTTGTTGTGAATTGAATCAATATTGTCTATCTTCAATTGTAATAACACAGAGTGTTAATGTGTGATTTTGATCCTTAGACCATGAGAGTATCACGTTCACTTCTTCCGTACGATGGGCTTTGGGGTTGCTCAAACGCCACCTGTAACATGGTGATCATACCAACAACTTACAGGTTCATCGAAATGTTTGACAAGTGGACAGATAGCTCGAGGGTGGGATTTGCTCTTCTAACGATGGAGAGATATTATTAGGGCCCTCTCAGTGTGATGGCATCAATCATTGTCTGGCCAGACATGCGTGACTTCATCACGGCGATGCTGGAACATAATAACGAGAAAGAAGAACAAAACCGGTAATGAGGATTTTGGTATAACGAGCATAGTGATGACTCAGGAGGATATCAATGCATCCTGGGTTTTGTGAAGTATCTTCAAGCAAATGGAACATCACATGATAACCAAAGGTTCACTCAAATATCATTTGTGTGCTCATTGGGAACGATACGGACGTCCACGCTGCCACTGCCGGTCATTGAACGAACTATTTCGTTCATGTCTATGGGTTACCGAACTTACAGGGTCACAAGCTTAAGGCAATCATGATCTGCTAAGTGTTAGCGGGACAGGAGTCATGATAATATATTTGTTGAATTATTTCATGAATATTCAGAATAGTTCCGAGAGGATCCAGAAGCGTTTCGGGGTCATCGGAAGGGTTTCGGAGAGTATCGGGTAATACCGGGTATTACCGATAAATTATATATAGGTGGAAACTGTTTATAGGGATGTTAAATTCTATATATATAATGGTCTAGAGGTATTTAGAACATTTATATATTTAATTTAATATCAACGGGCCTAAAAAGGCCAAATGGTGGAGAAGGAATTGGGCCACCAAGACCCAATAGGGGAGGCGCCCCTTTCCCTCTTGAGGGAGGCCGAATTGGGGTGGGGGAATGATTCCTCCTTCCCCCCTTAGGATGTGCACCAAGGAGTAAGGATTCCTCTTTGGTGGCAGCCCTCCCTCTCCCCTCAAACCTATATATACTAAAGGATTTCCACCCTTTTGAGATATAAGTTTCAGAGCCTCCTCTAGTTGATCTAGTTCTAGTTGGTCCTAGTTGACTAATTAGAGCCTACCCTAGCTACCTCTAATCCTCATAATTAGAAGCCCCATGTGGTTCTAATCTCCTTCCTCTAATTCTTCGGTGATGATGAGCTCTGGACGGCAAAGCACTGCCAGATCATGAAGACCGTACGCTTGCAACTAAGTAGAGAGGTCATGCTTTCGGTCTTCCGTTCGAGGGCGGTCCGTGGGATCGTCATCAGCATTCGAGGGACTCCAAATATGATCTACACCGACTCGTCCACTTCCGCTGCACTCCGGAGTCGGCAACGATCATTGATCCAAACCCGATATGCATCTTCATATTGTTTTTGGGTGTTCGTAGGGTAAAGTTTTTTCTACTACGTTACCCAACAGTAGTACCATGAGCGGTTCTATGAGTAGATGCAGGTTTTGATCTAGATCACATGTGATTGTGAGGGAGATGTTCTTGCTATGTTTTCCTTGAGTATTGCTTCAGTTTAGTTCATTGACAGCATGGTGTAGCTTTTCACAAGGTTCTGACAATAGCTCGGCTCTGGCTGTCGACGATCTCCTAACAGATCCTTGGGCTTCACCATAGTCAAGAATAGTGAACCGTCGCGTACACAAGAGGGCGATGAAGATGGATGATCTTCTAGGGGGTCACGCATATTAGACGAAGTTTAGTGTGGGGCAACGAGTTTTTTAATTAAGTCTCTTCTTTCACACACCCCGAAAGTTAATCTAGCAACAAGGATTATCACTTTATGGTGTGCATGTAGGTAGCTAGGTTTATCCAGAAACCCTAGAAGCCACGTAATTAAATTTTCCAAACCGATTAGAGGATGTCTAACTTGGTTTTGCAAGGTTTGCATATGATGTGGTATAGCCTTCGTCATATGATAAGTTTATGAAAGTGCGTTATAGCGACTAGAGGGGGGGTGAATAGGCGAGTTTTACAAATTCGTCACTGAGGAAATTCAAGGTGAGGAATTTCCTAAGTCACGAACAACTAGCAGCGGAATAAGTACTCAGATGCAAGCATAACAGAGTAGTAACACAGTCATCATGATGAAGTGAAAGCAAGCACAGAGTACAAGAAGCGTATAAACAGGATAAGCAGGCTCAAGACAAAGTGACTGAAGAATTAGGATTGAGGAAATTGAGAAAATCTTTAGTCAAAGTCTTCAAATAGTAACGATCAAGTTCATCAACACATGAATGAGGAAATGAAAGGATTGAGGAAATAGAACCAGTAGCTTGGTGAAGATGATGATTTGGTAGACCAGTTCCAACTCTTGTGACAGTCGTACATCTAGTTGGAGCGGCTAGGTATTTAAACCTGAGGACACACAGTCCTCACCGTATTCTCCTTGAGCTAAGATCACACAGACCTCGCCCAATCACTCATGGTAAGTCTTCAGGTGACTTCCAAACCTTCACAGACTCGGTCACTCGGCGATCCACAATTTCCTCTTGGATAGTCTAGACCATGACGCCTAATCGTCTGGAGGATGCACAGTCCTCAAAGGTAACAAGCGTCGGTTCCACACAGGAACAATTTCTTGTGTGATGCTCAATAAATTTTGGTTTGTAGGTGTTTAGGTTTGGGTTTTCCTCACTTGATGATTTTTGCTCAAAGTCCTCGGAGATGGGATGCTCTCGATGACAATTGTCAGTTTCTCTCGGAGAAGCCAACCAACTAGTGGTTGCAGGGGGCGGCTATTTATAGCCTAGGGAGTAGCCCAACATGATAATACATAAATTCCCTTCAATGATATGACCGTTAGGTGGGAAGATATTTTGGGACAGTTGGCGCATAGCATAGCAACTGTCGGATATTTGAGTTATCAAATTCCTCAGGGCTATCATGTTCCTCACTTGTAGGCAATCTGCACTGGCAAATTCCTAACTCCTCAGTCAGAACAAATTCCTCAGAGACCAGAAAATCTTTGTCTCTGTCACTGAAGAAATTGACTGAACTGTATGAGATTTCCAATGGCTTCACTCGAAAGGATTGGGTAGGTGTAGGATTTTGACATGAACATCACTTGGAAACTTTTCCTTAGTTTTACCTCGACCCCCTTTAACAGTACGATGTTTCCTATGACTCCAGAAAGAGAAAACAAAACTACGAAAACAAAAGTATTCACACTTCATAATCCTCGCATGAATATCAAGTCTTCACGGTCACACCAATTTCTTCACTTTCAAAGTCTTCAAGAAAACCAAAGTCTTCAGCTGAAGACATTCATTTTTAGGGGTCGATTTTCATCGTATATATCAAACTCCTCATAGACTTATAGACCTGTGTACACTCACAAACTCATTAGTCCCTTAACCTATAAGTCTTCAATACACCAAAATCACTAAGGGGCACTAGATGCACTTACAATCTCCCCCTTTTTGGTGATTGATGACAATATAGGTTAACTTTTGAACGGGGATAAACATATGAAGTGTAAATACTGACATCGAGGAATTTGATTGCAAGATATAGAAGAACTCCCCCTGAAGATGTGCATATTTGAGGAATTTCCTTTGAATAGCAAATGCACATTGTAGAGTAGAATCGGGGAGATCTCCCCCTATATCTTGTAATTCATACACGCATTTAACATATGATATGAAGAATTTGAAATGCATGATGAAATATGGTGTCTGATGAAATTCAGCATGCGTGCATTAACGAACTTGAGGAAATAGCATCTAGAAAACAGAGCAAAAGTATCAGACCACCATAGGACTTAAGTTTACAACTCGATCAACAAACACTTCAGAAGAGCGAGAGTTGTAACTTAACAAAAAAACATATATATGAGACCCGCTTGAAGACTAACTCAAATTTCTCCCCCTTTGTCATCGAATGACCAAAAGGGACAAAAAATGAGAACTAACGCCCCTGAAGAATATCATCAAGATGTCGATGGAGGAGCGCCAGCATTGTTGGGGTCGTCCGTTGGAGTAGGGCCTGCCGCGGTGTCGTTCAAATCTCCGGCTTCACCTGTCTCGCGCGATGAAGAATATGAACTTGCAACCAGCTGAAGAACTTTGACCTTCTTTAATTTCTTCGAAGGTGGTTGTGGCCAGTCAAAGTCCTGTTTGAAATCCATCTCCTTGAGTTCTTCAGCACTATAGAGATTGGACAGAATAGCCCAAGTGTGGTCAAAGACTTCATGCAAGTATTAGTGGTTCTTCTTCACTGTATTTTGAGTGATTGTCATGTTTTGAAGAATAGCACCAAACTGACGCTTGACCCACTTGTGATTTCTATCAACTTACTGATGTAGGCTGAGGAGAACCTCACATTCAGTCATCACACACGGAGAACTGGCTTGAGGATATTGCTTTGAAGCATTTGCGGTAGTACCATGTGTGGCAGAGTCATCATTGATGGAATAAGAAGTAGCTTTGCGAAACTGTCCATCCAATAGATGAGTGCCTTCATCTATAACGGCAGCCTTGCCCTTCTCATCAGCTGAGGAAATGGTCCCTTTGAGGACTTCAATCGGGGGCAAATAGCTGAGATGATTTTGAAAGTCAGCCTTGTACTGAATTGAAGACCTTGATCTGATGAATCTCATAATCCAGGGAGCATAAGGCTTCAACTCAAAAGGTGACCAAGCAGCATTGGCCAAAGTCCTCATGAAGAAATCATGGTAGTTCATAGGAATACCATGTATGATACGGAAAAGCGGATTCTTCATTCTTCTTCATCAGAGTTGTGGCCCTTGATCGGACTGAAGGTTTTTGTCAATATGCGATAAACAGTCCTTGGCACATAAAGTAATTCCTTGACGAGGAATGTGGTCCTTGGAGCTTGCCCAGGCTTCAAAGGCTTCATCGGCACTTGCATTAGATGATTTGAGAGTTCAGGTTCAGCATAGATGAGCCTTGCACCTTCAGTGGGAGGGCTGACTGGGATGGCGTGAAGCAATTCAGAGGCCGGAGCTTTGTAATGAGTGTTTTCGGTTATCCAGTCAAGCACCCATGAATTCACATCTTCAACATTGCCAGTGATGTGCAGTGTGGCATAGAACTGAAGAATTAGTTCTTCATTCCAATCGCAGATGTTGGTGCACAAGTTGAGCAGCCCAGCATCATGAAGAACACTGAGGACTGGGGTGAAGCATGGAAGAGACTCCATATCCACATGAGGAATTTGCTCATGGTCAAAAATCTTGTCCTTATCAAACAGGAGTGAGGAATAGAAGTTCATCTGCCTGGCAGTCCAAAAACGCTTGTGATGAAGTCGAGCAGAGTCATATGAATTGTAGTCAGAGAAGAAATGATGCTCAGCAAAGAAGTCATCAGCTTTGAAATTTTGCTTCTTGGTGTGAGGATTTTGTGGCTTGGGCTGAAGATTAGCAGTTGAAGTCTTCACAGCCTCTTGACACACAACCTCTGGAGTCACAGGCTGAGGAATTTCAGGAGCAGTTTCATCAGCAGCAGCCTTGGCCTCCATTTCTTCAGCACTAGCGGCTGGAACTTCTTCTGGAACAGAGGGAAGTGCAGCTTGACATCCTTCAGAGCCCGTATGAATTTCTTCAGTTTGGACCGGGGACTGAGGAAGTTGATGCAGAGGGGTGAAAAGTGGTGAATTGGGGTGATGACTTTCCCAATAGTAATTATTTAAAATCGGAGTTGTAGACCCAATGTTCACATCCTCATCTTCTTCATCAAGTTCTTCAACGCCTGCCTCTTCAGCTGTGAATTGAGGCATGGGCGATGATACCAGTGGGGTTGAAAGGATATTGTCCACTTCAATTTCTTCATCCAACTGCTCTGACGTAGCAGCAGAAGGATTTTCCTCATGACTGTCATCTGGAATGAAATATTCCTCACCAAAGTGAACAATCTCCTTTGATGGCATGCTTGGTATCAGAACAACATCTATTGGGTTTGCATAAGAGCTCGTCAAAGTCTTCACTTTCTTCGGAGCTGAAGACTCTGAGGTTGTAGATGCTTTCCTCTTTTTCACTGTTGCCTTCTTTACAGCTTTGGTCTCTTCGCTTCTGATGCAGAACGAAGGTTGATACTTTTCATCTGTGATGACTTTGCAGGAGGAGCAGATGAAATAGGTTCAGTTTCTTCAGGCGCAACTGATGTAGTTACTCAGGCATGTTCTTCAGAGGCTGGAATTTCTTCAGCAGCCCTGGTGCTCTCATTTTCTTCAATAGCCTGATTGTCATCAGCTGTGCTTGCGAGCAGATGTCTCAGCCTGAGGAATTTCATGTTGCGATGAGGCTGCAACATTTGGAGTAAATGTCTTGGTCAGCTTGACAAATCTGACTTTGGCTCCCAGCCAATCAGCATAATATATGTCAAATTCATCACTGAGTCCCTTGATTTCTGTTTGCAGAGCTACAAGTTCATCAGGAGATAGATTCAAAACATTGTTCTTCAGAAAGAGCTCTTTCTTGTACTGAGCTTTTCTTGACTTTCCTCCCCTGTTCAAATTTCCATTTTTCTTCATCAATGAAGGCCGTCAACACATGACTTTGGCTAGGAGTGAGGTTCAGCTCAGGCAAAGGAGTATTGGGGTCCTTGTGCCATAGGTCGATGAAGTCGAGGATCAACTTTGGATCCAGGATGAGTGGCACATTACTGCCTTTGGCTCTAGCGGCTCTTTGCTGTCTGTCTCTGATGATTTCAGCTAATTCTTCATCATCAGCTCCGTCTTCACTAGACGGTACCTGAAAAGCAACCTTCTTTTTGTGAGGACTTGGTCTTGTGCCTCGTCCAGCAGTGGCCTTTTTGTTTAGCAAGATTGGACCAGTTGAGTACTGAGGAGGAGCTGAAGAACTTGCAGAGGCTCCTGAAGCAATAGATATCCCAATGGTCCTTTGGCAAGAGGCAAGATGCGCAGGTGCCGACGACTTTGCAGCAGTTGCTGAGGATTTTGCAGTGGGGACTGGAGCTGCTTTTGAGGAAGTAGCTTGAGGAATAGGCCGTGAGGGCATAGAAGAGCTTGGCCGTGAGGGCATAGCAGCTGAGGAACCTGGCTTGACAGCAGGTTTCTTTGGCATGGCCTTCTTAGGCTTGCTAGCACAGGCCTCAGCAGCGGCAGAAGCAGAGTCTTCATTGAATCTCTTAACTGCTTCTTTGACCATTTTGGCTAACTTGGTCTGGCGCTTGGCCCATTGTTTTGGAAAATCCTCACCACGCTTGATGCTAGTGGGATCAGCTTCTTGGCCTGGTGCCAGTGGAGGTCTTGGGCATCGAGGGTGTACGGCGAATTTCTTCATGTACTTTGGAGTCACATATCTGTACTCCCTCCATTCTCTGGCCCATCTCCTCTCTATCCTCTGATTGCGCACTTTGCGCTCATTCTTCGTCTCCTTGCCATGAATTGCTTCATCAGGAGTATAGTACCCTGCATAGATATCATCAGGGATCTCGAAAGCAGTATTCACTTCTGGTCTCTTTCCTCCCTTCTAAGGTCTTTTACCATCAGCCATAGTCTTCACTTGAGGATTTTGAACAATTGAATTTTCATAAGAGGTATGCAATTTGTCTTCAAGGAATGCTGCAAATGAGTTAAGTTGATGAGAACCTAGAGATTCAGCAGCAGACATGTGTACCTGTGAACAGAATATAGGTGCGAAGATTTTGGAGAGGTCAGATGCGTTCTCAGAAGTTTTTCAAAAGAAACAAGTTTGAGGAATTTGACCAAGGGTGTCTTAAGGAATTTCACTAAGAGTTCTTTGACTTAGGTTCCAGAGTTGTATAGATTGAAAATCCACATAATTGAGGAATCTTGAAGAAAAACGTTGCTTAGAGAAACAAATCAAGAACAGATGCAAGTGTGGTGTTTAAGAGTGTGGAAGTTGATGAATAAACACATTTTGAAGATATTGTGGAAATCATCAGAATCAACAAGGGCAGTAAAAATAGATTATTTACCCTCGACGAAGAACACGGTGAACTGGGAGTAGAAGTTGAGAAGCTCGTCCGTTCAGATCTTCCACGCCCTAACTTGGCGGCGGAAGACAGCTACGGCGGCGGCGGAGTGAAGATTTCCGCGGCTGGCGCGAGTACGATGGTGATGAGGTCGAGGCAGTGAAGCTCTTCCTCACCGGCGATGATGGAAGGTAGCGGCAGTGCTAGGTCAGAGAGCTTGAGCGAGGGGAGTGAGATCGAGCGGGGTAAATGAGGTCTAAGGAGGGCGAGGGTATTTATAGCCGAGGTGAAAAAACCGCTCGTCCGAGGAAAATGGACGAACGTGCCCCTGACCCTTCTCATCCTAGAGACATGTGTCACCCACGCACTGTGAAGTGGAGATCATTTTAGATCGTGGGTGAATAGAATAATCTCATCGTGGGATGCGGAACGGTTTGATTGGCAAAAGCCGAAAATTCATATAAGAATATTTTAATGTTTTGTTCGCAAATTCTTCAGCTGACAAGGACACGGTGAAGATTTTGAACAGGTTTCAAATAGAATGCTCATGAAGAGTTTGTGAACAGACTAGGTTGAGTTTAGCATAGAGGGGGACGGGTCCGATCACATTCTCTTAGGTAAAAGTCAACTTGAAGAATTAGCAATAAGTGAATGTTGTAGAGGACTTGTAAACTCAAATATATATAGTCAATAAAGAACACAGTAGGAAAGAGTGAAGACTTTGCAAAGTTGAAAATTTTGAACAACTGAGGAATTTCAAAAACTGAAGAAAAACTCAAATTGAAGATTTTCAACTTTTCTTGGTGGCGTGACCCACCGTATAAGAATGATGATTTCTGACGCCGCGTACAATTGTCGTAGGGATCTGAGAATCAAATTGTTCATTAATTTCTTCATACTTAGAGGGTTAGTCTTCATTGATTTAAGAAAAACGTTACTTCGTGTGTTGCACATCTAAGTCATCAATTTTGCATAAGTGTTAGGATGTGTGTCCTTTTCAAAGAACATTCGAAGATTCTAGGATCTTTAGCTCACACCGCAACTTGCTAAATCTCTTCTCATCCAAGGTCTTTGTGAAGATATCGGCTAGCTGTTCTTCAGTCTTCACGTGCTCAATAGAGATGTCGCCCTTCAACACATGATCTCGAAGAAAATGATGATGAATCTAGATGTGCTTTGTCTTCGAGTGCTGAACTGGGTTATGAGCAATCTTGATGGCACTCTCATTGTCACAGTAGGGAGGCACATTCTTCACATTGATGTCGTAGTCCTTGTAGGTTTGCTTCGTCCATAGTAATTGAGCACATCACGAACTAGCAGCAATGTACTCAGCTTCAGAAGTAGAGAGTGATACGTAGTTCTGCTTCTTCGAGGACCAACGTACTAAGGATCGTCCGAGGAAATGGCATGTGCCTGATGTTGACTTGCAATCCACACGATCACCAGCATAGCCAGAGTCTGAATATCCAATAAGATCAAAAGCCGGGCCCTTGGGATACCATAATCCAAGTGTTGGGGTGTGAGCTAGATATCGAAGAATATGCTTCACGGCCTTATGGTGTGATTCCTTCGGTATAGCTTGAAAACGGGCACACATGCAAACACTGTGCATAATATCTGGCCTAGATGCACATAGATACAATAAAGAGCCAATCGTGGAGCGGTATACCTTTTGATCAAAGTCTATACCATTTTCATCAGTGCATAGATGGCCATTTGTGGGCATAGGGATTTTGACTCCTTTGCAATCTTGCATGCCGAATTTCCTCAACACATCCTTGAGGTATTTCTCTTGAGATATGAAGATGTCATTGCACTGTTGACGAATTTGAAGACCTAAGAAGAATTTCAATTCTCCCATCATAGACATTTGATATTCCTCACTCATCATATAGGCAAATTTGTCACTATAACGTTGGTTAGTATAGCCAAAGATAATATCATCAACATATACTTGGCACACGAATAATTCATCATCATAGGTTTTGGTGAAAAGAGTTGGGTCAAGTGAACCGGATTTGAAGCCTTTCTTCATGAGGAATTCCTTCAAAGTATCTTACCATGCCCGAGGGGGCTGCTTGAGGCCATAGAGGGCCTTATTGAGTCTGAAGACTTTGTCAGGATGCTTGGGATCTCCAAAACCTGGGGGTTGAGCAGCATATACTTCTTCCTCAAGCTTAGCATTGAGGAATGCACTTTTCACATCCATTTGATATAAGATGATATTATGATGGTTAGCATAAGCAAGCAATATGCGAATAGCCTCGAGTCTAGCAACAGGTGCAACAGTTTCATCGAAACCAATTCCTTTAACCTGTGTGTAGCCTTGAGCTACAAGATGAGCCTTATTCCTCACCACAAGGCCATTTTCATCTTGCTTGTTGTGCTAGATCCATTTGGTACCTATGATATTGTGCTTGCATGGGTCTGGTCGCTTGACAAGTTCCCAGACATTGTTGAGCTCGAATTGATGTAATTCCTGTTACATTGCTTGAATCCACTCAGGCTCCAGAAATGCCTCGTCAACTTTGGTGGGCTTTGTGATAGAGACAAAAGAAAAGTTCCCACAAAAGTTAGAAAAATGAGAAGCCCTTGAGCGTGTGAGAGGACCTAGTGCGTTGATGTCGTCGATGATTTTCTCGATCTGCACTTCATTTGCGACGCGAGGATGAGCAGGTTGACGACGTTGAGTAGGCTCAGCATTTTCTTCAGAGCCATTTTCCTCAGGTGCACCAGTATGATGTTCTTCACGTTCTAGAATGACTACTTCAGCAGATTCTTCGGTAGGTATGACATCCTCAGTAGCCTTGAACTTGATTGATTCCTCATGTGGCATTTCATCTAGCATAGGAGGTAGGTGCTCTCTTTGCGAGCCATTAGTTTCATCGAACCACACATCTACAGTTTCAACAACCTTGTGATGAATAGTGTTGAAGACTCTGTAGGTGTGCGAGTCCTTTTCGTAACCAAGCATAAAACCTTCATGTGTTTTCGGTGCAAATTTAGAATTGTGATGAGGATCTCTAATCCAACATTTAGCACCGAAGACTTTGAAATAACTCACATTGGGTTTCTTGTCAATGAGGAGTTCATATGAGGTCTTTTTGAAGAATTTGTGAAGATATACCCTGTTGATGATGTGGCACGCAGTATTAATTGCCTCAGACCAGAAGCGAGAAGGCGTCTTGTATTCATCAAGCATAGTGTGAGCCATCTCAACAAGAGTCATGTTCTTGCGCTCCACAATGCCATTTTGCTGAGGAGTATAAGGAGCAGATAACTCGTGAGTAATACTAAGTTCATCAAGATAGTCATCAAGACTAGTATTCTTGAACTCGGTCCCTTTGTCACTCCTAATGTGCTTGATCTTCACACCGAAGTTTGTTGAAGCCCTCGAGGAAAATCGTTTGAAGACTTCCTGCACTTCATTTTTGTAAGTGATGATATGCACCCATGTATAACAAGAATAGTCATAAACAATAACAAAGCCATATAAAGATGCAGCATTAGTGAATGTGGCATAGTGAGTAGGGCCGAAGAGATCCATGTGAAGAAATTCAAATGGACGAGTGGTAGTCATGATAGTCTTCGAGGGATGCTTGGACTTGGTCATCTTTCCAGCTTCACAAGCTCCACACAGATGGTCCTTGAGGAATTTGACACCCTCGATGCCAATGACGTGCTTCTTCTTCGTGAGTGTGTGTAAGTCCTCATGCCAGCATGACCTAGTCGTCGATGCCATAGCCAGCATTCTGAAGCTTTTGCAAGTAGACATGTGGCAGGCTATGGTCCTGTAGAGAAATCAACAATATACGGGTCTCCTCTCCTAAAGCCTTCGAAGACTTTGGAATTGTCAGATTCTAGGATCACAACACAATGATACTTGCCAAAGACAACAACCATATCAAGATCACAAAGCACTGAGACAGACATGAGGTTTTATCCTAAGGACTCGACAAGCATGACTTTGTCCATGTGTAGATCCTTTGAGATCGCAACCCTACCTAGACCCAATACCTTGCTTTTTCCTTTGTCAGCGTAGGTGATATGCTTCAGATGCGACGGAGATAAAGCAGTGTCCATCAATAAGTTCTTGTCACCGGTCATGTGATTTGTACATCCACTGTCGAGGACCCACTCAGTGGCTTTGGGTTAATCATCCTGCAGATGAATTAGTGCATCTTATGAACTCATATACTTCATCAGTGAATAATATGACATCAAATTCATCAGTTTGAATTTCATCAAGCAGTACAACATATATATATATATATAGCAATATGAGGACGTGAGAAATGAATATTCATTTCTTCATGTTTAGCTTGTGTCCCTTCGAGCATATTCAGGTCTCCAGCAAATTCTTCAGACGTTTAAGTTCGTCCAGAGACCTGACCCTGCATAAGAGATTAGTTCTTTTTCTTCACCACCCACATTTGGAGGGGTGGCAAAGAGTTAATCATTCTATTAGCTCCATAGAAAAAGGTGGCATAGAAGCCAGTCCACTTTGTTTCATAGAAGAGGGGTTAGAGTAATCATACGAATAAGTAGAGAAATTCTTTGAGGACTTATGAACATAATGATTTGAAGAATAATGCACATATTCATAGCCCTTAGGCTTTCCCTGCGAAATAGAAGTGTTAGCACATTGATGTTCATATGAGGATTTGGATCCATATGAGGACTTGGATCCATATGAAGATTTTGGTCCATATGAAGAATTTGATCCGGGGTTCCTATTCTTCACAGATGGTGTCATGCCGACATTCACCTGAAGACTTTCAAGGCACCTTTTGGGAACCCAGATTTTCTTCATAGGGGGGCCGTTCATGCAGTTTGTTCCAACATATCTAGCAAATACTTCACCATTCTGATTTTTGAACAGTTTATAGTTGGAGTCAAATGACTCATCAGAAGAATATGAAGATTCACATGTAAAGCCAGATAAAGTGGATGGAGCTACGGGAGGTCCCTTTGCAGCAACCCATGAGGTTTTGGGATACTGCTCAGGTTTCTAGTAGGTCCTATCAGCATTGAGTTTCCTCTCAAAGGCAATACCCTCTTTGCTAGGGTTCCTGTTGAGGATCTGCTTTTTAAGCAGATCACAAAGAGCCTGATGCCCTTTGAGGATTTTGCACATGCCTGTCACATACAATTCCTTCACCCCTGCATTGTCAGTGATACTTGTGGTATCCTCAGATGAGGAATTTGTGACCATAGAGAGAGTTGAAGAATTTGCAGCAATAGAAGCATTTGAACTTTTAGGTGAAGAATTAGCAGATTCACATTCAATGCATTTCAAACATGGTGGAATGAATTCATCCTGAGCGGAACTGATCTGTTGAGCAAGCAATGAATCATGTTCCTTCTGAAGATCTTCATAACTCACCCTTAGCTTCTCAAGATCTTGCTTTCTTTGAAGAAATTCATAAGAAAGCTTCTCATGATCGGCTAAGAGAGTGTTATGATGACTCTGAAGGTTATCAAACTTAGACTGAAGTCTCTGAAGATTATCAGTTTGAGTTTGATCCATTTCTTCACCCAACAGGTCATGGCTTTTGTCTAGCATGTTTTGAACTTTTTCAAAAGCCTTTTGTTGTTTCACAGCAATCTTAGAAAGTTTAGAATAACTAGGCTTGAGGTTTTCATCAGATTCATCCTCACTTGATTCAGAGGAGGGGTATTTGAGTACCTTGGCACCTTTTGCCATGAAGCAATAGGTGGGAGCGTAGTCATCATCGCCGTTGTCAGCAATGTTGGGGAAGTCATTTTCCTCAGAGTTGAAGATGGACTTGCTGATGAAAGCAGTAGCAAGGGCAAGGCTTGCCACACCAGAGTCTGACTCCTCAGATGCCTCCTCTTCCTCATTTTCCTCAGATTCAGCTTCAGAGTCCATTTCCTTGCCAATGAATGCCCGAGCCTTTTTGGAGCTTCTCTTCTTGTGAGATGAAGACTTCGAAGATTTTGACGAAGAGGACTTTGAAGATTTCTTCTTCTTCTTCTTTGAGTCATTAGAACTGTAATCCTTGTACTTCTTCTTCTTTGATTCCTTCTCCCACTGAGGACAATCAGTAATATAGGACCAGGTTTCTTGCATTTTTGGCAAGTTCTCTTCTTGTAGTCACGGGATGAGGAATCTGATCTCATGTCATCACCTCTTGAGGATTTACCAAAGCGACCACGCCTTGAGAACTTCTGGAATTTCCTCACGAGCATTGCTAGCTCCTGACTCAGTTCTTAAGGATCACAAAGACTGCTACCAGAATCCTATCCTTCAGATTCAGAGACTGCCTTGGCCTTAAGTGCACGTGATCTGCCATAGCTCGGTCCATAGAGATCTCTCTTCTCAGCAAGTTGAAACTCATGAGTGTTTAGCCTCTCGAGAATATCAACAGGATCAAGTGACTTGTAGTCTCCACATTCTTGAATCATCAGTGCAAGAGTGTCAAATGAGGAATCAAGCGATCTCAGCAATTTCTTCACCACCTCATGGTCGGTGATGTCAGTGGCACCAAGTGCTTGAAGCTCATTTGAAATGTCAGTGAGGCGATCGAAGGTTTGCTGAACCTTTTCATTATCAAGTCTTTTGAAGCGGTTGAAGAGATTGCAAAGAACATCAACTCTAGAGTCACGTTGTGTTGAGACTCCTTCGTTAAACTTGGACAGCCTATCCCAGATAAGCTTAGTTGTCTCCAAAGCACTCACTCTACCATACTGCCCTTTGCTCAGATGGCCACATATGATATTCTTCGCTTGAGAGTCGAGTTGCTTGAATCTCTTCACATAAGCAGCGTTCACAGAAGGAGTGATTGAGGGAAAGCCATTTTCTACAACGTATCAGAGATCGTTGTCAATTGCCTCAAGATGCATGCGCATCATATTCTTCCAGTAGGGGTAGTCTGTCCCATCGAAGGTGGGACACCCAGCCGAGACCTTGATCATGCTTGCAGTCGACATAACTAAAACTCCAGGTGGTTTAACCAAAATCACACAGGACAAGGAAGTACCTCGCTCTGATACCAATTGAAAGTGCGTTATATCGACTAGAGGGGGGTGAATAGGCAATTTTTACAAATTCGTCACTGAGGAAATTCAAGTTGAGGAATTTCCTAGTCACGAACAACTAGCAGCCGAATAAGTACTCAGATGCAAGCGTAACAGAGTAGTAACACTGTCATCATGATGAAGTGAAAGCAAGCACAGAGTACAAGAAGCGTATAAACAGGATAAACAGGCTCAAGACAAAGTGACTGAAGAATTAGGATTGAGGAAATTGAGAAAGTCTTCAGTCAAAGTCTTCAAACAGTAACGATCAAGTTCATCAACACATGAATGAGGAAATGAAAGGGTTGAGGAAATAGAACCAGTAGCTTGGTGAAGACGATGATTTGGTAGACCAGTTCCAACTGCTGTGACAGTCGTACGTCTGGTTGGAGCGGCTAGGTATTTAAACCTGAGGACACACAGTCCCGGACACACAGTCCTCGCCGTATTCTCCTTGATCTAAGATCACACAGACCTCGCCCAATCACTCGTTGTAAGTCTTCAGGTGACTTCCAAACCTTCACAGACTTGGTCACTCGGCGATCCACAATTTCCTCTTGGATGCTCTAGACCATGACGCCTAACTGTCTGGAGGATGCACAGTCCTCAAAGGTAAAAAGCGTCGGTTCCACACAGGAACAATTTCTTCTCTAATGCTCAATAACTTTTGGTTTGTAGGTGTTTGGGTTTGGGTTTTCCTCACTTGATGATTTTCGCTCAAAGTCCTCGGAGGATGGGATGCTCTCAATGACAAGTGTCAGTTTCTCTTGGAGCAGCCAACCAACTAGTGGTTGTAGGGGCGGCTATTTATAGCCTAGGAAGAAGCCCGACATGATAAGACATAAATGCCCTTCAATGATATGACCGTTAGGTGGGAAGATATTTTGGGACAGCTGGCACATAGCACAGCAACGGTCGGATATTTGAGCTATCAAATTCCTTAGCGCTATCATGTTTCTCACTTATAGGCAATCCGCACTGGCGAATTCCTAACTCCTCAGTCAGAACAAATTCCTCAGAGACCAGAAGATCTTCGTCTCTATCACTGAAGAAATTGACTGAACTGTATGAGATTTCCAATGGCTTCACTCGAAAGGATTGGGTAGGTGTAGGATTTTGAGATGAGCATCACTTGGAAACTTTTCCTTAGTTTTACCTCGACCCCCTTTAACAGCACGGTGCTTCCTAACTCAACAAAGAGAAAACGAAACTACGAAAACAAAAGTCTTCACGCTTCATAATCCTCGCATGAATATCAAGTCTTCACGGTCACACCAATTTCTTCACTTTCAAAGTCTTCAAGAAAACCAAAGTCTTTAGCTGAAGACATTCATTTTTAGGGGTCGACTTTCATCGTATATATCAAACTCCTCATAGACTTATAGACCTGTGTACACTCACAAACTCATTAGTCCCTTAACCTATAAGTCTTCAATACACCAAAATCACTAAGGGGCACTAGATGCACTTACAATTTATGTATGAGATGGCTACATGTTGTAGTGTTAAGTGGCCTGCGCGTCACGACATGATGGTTGGAGCCATGAGATTTCCACCTTAATATAAATATCGTAGAGATAGGTTATAGGTGACAGTGGCAAGACATACACGGAGGACCCCGACGAGGAGAAAGTGTACCAGGCACCGGATGAGGAGCTATAATTTCGTGCCACGGCGGAATTTCAGATTTTGGTGCCACGACAACGTTTTTTGAAACAGCCGCCATGACAACGTTTTCTGAGATTTCCGCCACGGCAACAGTTTTTGAAACGGTTTCCACGGCAACGAAATATTGGCCGTCACATCGCTTCAACTGGAGACTGAAGACGATCATGGAGAACTCCCGACGCCTAGGGCTATACCATATCATGCTATTATGAACTGCCTGAGATGTTTATCCCTTTGTTGTTTGCACCCTTTGATTGCGCAGTAGTCAATTATTAGGGTGATCTCTCACAGTAAATATCAGGTTAAAAGGTACTCTTCCCAGTGTTGCAACCATCTATAACATGTAGCATTCCGGAGTGCGTCATGTCCACATGAGTACAAACGGGACGTGAGGTGTAAGACGGGGATGGTCAGACCATGTATGCAGATAGAACTCGGTTATCTTGAAGTTCTAGCAGAATTGTTCTGATCTCAGAGCACAAAGCATTGAAAGATGAACAAGAGTCATATGGAGATATGATCAGCAAAAGTTTGCCCACCGGTCAAAATTCTCGTCATCAGTAATGTCCACATCAATGGCTAAGAACTAGATTTGGATCATGAATAACTTAAAATAAATTATGAGAGATATTGATTTGAGTAGGAGCACAATTATGTATTAATTCAGTTTAATCACTAGTGCAAATTAATTATGAACAATGTCTATGTGTAGCTTGCATTATAGTTGTAGAATTATGGCTAACAGTTCCATCTTTCTTGTGGAAATTGATTAGCTGTTATTTATCTACTTGAATCCTTAGGATTGAGAGGATTTTCCTCTAAAAGTGCCAAGTAGGATTTTTTTTCCTAATGTATGCTTACAATACTCTCTTGCTAATGCTATGGATGACAAGACTCACGTTCGTCAATCCAAAAGTTAGAAGTGCATTACGGCCTTTTTGCTTCCGAGAAACCCGAACTTCAAAACGTTTGGGACAGTTATGTGATATTCTGGAACTGAAAATTGTTTTTAGAAACAAACAAAGATTAAAAGATATGTGATGTCTAAAGAAGTGTTTTGTTTGCTAGATCTAATGAAGTGTTCAACTATGTTTAAGACCGAAATGTGTAAGATTCGGAAGAATGCCAGTCATGAGTTGATGGCAAGAACTTAAAGAGAAAGAACAAAACCAAAGGATGTAATGAGACTTACATGTTTAGGGAAGCTCAGGGCTCATGCCACTCTGAAAAGGTTAGATTATTCTTCTTTTGAGTGGGAGAAATATTGAAAGTAAAACAATAAAAAGTTTAGAGGCGAAAGGAAGGAATGTCCAGCTCAGGTATGAATGTCATACAATTTATATGATGTAGAGAAAGTCGGTCAAGTAAAGTGTGATTCTTGAGAATTGTGATTAAATTGTTAAACACTAAATTCTTCAGGAATTGTGGTTAAAAGTTTATCACAAAGCATATCGACTCGAGTCCATGTTGTTGCAAATCGATGCAAAAAATTACTACGGCCTAATGATCAATAAATTGATGAGGTTAAAATATGTGTTGAAAAATTTGTAATAGTTATGATACTTTTTCATCAATATATTACCTTTGTATTTATTGTTATAATTCATTTTAGATTTTTTACACTCTAGCCCATTGCATAGAAGTTGCAAGGAGCTTGTTCATAAGAGAACAATAGTTGTTCCATGTAATGAACAGAAGGGCCATACTCCTATTGTGAATAGGATGTAAATTATTAATATTGATGATAAGGATTGAACATCATAACACTGACGCTAAATGTTGCAAGACTAAACATACCACATATGTGTGTGGCACTACATTTAGTCACATTGGAGAAACCCGCATGGAGAAATTCCATAGTGATGGATTTTTGGAGTCATATGATTATGAATCATCTGACACTTGCAACTTTCATCCAAATAGTGAGGTAAACTAAAATACCGTTCACACGCCATAAAGAACGAGCAACAAAAATAATTGGAAATATGCATATTGATGTATGTAGTCCAATAAGTGTTGTTGCAAGCAGTGGATTTTTCTATCTTCAAGGATGACTCAAGTAGATATTTATATTGAGACATAAATCTGGATCTTTTGAAATGTTTCAAAAAGATTTTCGTAATGAAGTAGAAATTATTTTAACAAGAAAATTATGTCTTAGCCTGAGGAATTTCCCAAAGGATGTCTCTTGGCCCATAAAAAATCTCTGTGGAGTTTCACGGTGTTTGGACTCCGTTTGATATTGATATCCTGCGATGTAAAAAACAAGCAAAAAACATCAAGTGGCACTGGGCACTGGGTCAATAGGTTAGTCCAAAAATATGATATAAAGTTGCTATAAAATGATTGTAAGACATCCAAGAATGATAAAATAACAACATGAATACTTCATAAATTATAGATACATTGGAGACGTATCAGCATCCCCAAGCTTAATTCCTACTCGTCCTCGAGTAGGTAAATGATAAAAGAAATAATTCATGAAGTGTGAATGTGATAACCCACAAGTATAGGGGATCGCAACAGTTTTCGAGGGTAGAGTACTCAACCCAAATTTATAGATTCGACACAAGGGGAGCCAAAGAATATTTGAAGGTATTAGCAGCTGAGTTGTCAATTCAACCACACCTGGAGATTAATTATCTACAGCAAAGTGATCAGTAGCACAGTAGTATGATAGTTTTGATAGTAGTGACAGCAGCAATAGTAACAGTAGCAGTGATAGCAGTAATTTTGTAGCAAGTGTAACAGTGATGATAGCAGTAGTAACTTAGCAGAAACAATATAAGGTAAATTCGTAGGCATTGGATCAGTGACTTGTTGGATGATATTCATCATGTGACAGTTATAACCTAGGGCGATATGGCACTAGCTCTAGTTCATCGATATAATGTAGGCATGTATTCCGTAAATAGTCATACGTGCTTTATTAAAAGAACTTGCATGACATCTTTTGTCCTACCCTCCCGTGGCAGCGGGGTCCATATTGGAAACTAAGGGATATTAAGGCCTCCTTTTAATAGAGAACCGGAACAAAGCATTAACACATGGTGAATACATGAACTCCTCAAACTACGGTCATCACCGAGAGTGGGCCTGGTTGTTGTCACTTCGGGGTTGTCGGATCATAACCGTAGTAGGTGACTATAACTTGCAAGATCAGATCTAAAACATGGATATAATGATGAATTCATAAATGGTTCAGATCTAAGTTCATGGCACTCGGGCCCAAAGTGACAAGCATTAAGCATAGCAAAGTCATAGAAACATCAATCTAGGAACATAGTGGATACTAGGGATCAGGCCCTAACAAAACTAACTTGATTACATGATGAATCTCCTCCAACTCCTAATCGACCAGCGAGCCTACAAAGGAATTACTCACTCCCGGTGGGGAGCATCATAGAATTGGCGATGGAGATGGGTTGGTGATGACGAAGAACGAAGATCCCCCTCTCCGGAGCCCCAAACGGACTCCAGATCTGCCCTCCCGAGGAAGAACAGGGCTTGGCGGCGGCTCCGTCTCGTGGATCGCGATAATTCTTTCTCCCTGATTTTTCTTTGGAATAATGTGGTTTTATAGTATCATGGGGGTCATCGGCGGGGCCACCAGGTGGGTACAACCCACCTGGGCGCACCAAGAGAGGGGGCGCGCCCTGGTGGGTTGTGCCCACTCAGGGGCCCCTCTCTAGTGGGTCTTGGCTCCAAAAATTCTTATTATTGATATAAAAAATCCTCGGAAAGTTTCGTTCATTCCGAGAACTTTTATTTCTGCACAAAAACAACACCATGGTAGTTCTGCTGAAAACAGCGTCAGTCCGGGGTTAGTTTCATCCAAATCATGCAAATTAGAGTCCAAAACAAGAGGAAAAGCGTGAGAAAAAGTAGATTTTATCGTTGGAGACTATCAACTCCCCCAAGCTTAAACCTTTGCTTGTCCTCAAGCAATTCAGTTGATAGAGTGAAAGTGAGAAAGAAAAACTTTTACGAACTCTATTGCTCTTGTTTGCATAAATAAGCTTAAACAACACCCAGGTTTTCAGCCAACATTATAGCTAACCATGTCAACAATAACTCTTAAAGATTATAATGACTCATATCAATGACATAATCAACTAGCGAGCAATAATAAGATATCTCAAACAGCAACATGTTGCCAAAACAACCATGATATAATATGACAATAGTGGTATCTCGCTAGCCCTTTCTGAGACCGCAAAACATAAATGCAGAGCACCTCCAAAGTTCAAGCAGCGACTAAACATTGTAATTCATGGTAGAAAAGAACCAGTCATGATGCACCCAACATTAACTACACACAATGCATAAATCATCACAGCTGTGCTTTACTCAGTTTCTGGCGCTTGTTTTTAGAAGGTGATGACACAACATAAAAGTAAATAGAAAGTCCCTTCACAGAGGGAAGCAGTGATTTGCAGAGGTGCCAGAGCTCAATTTTCAAAACAGAGATAAATGATATTTTGAGACATGCACCCTTCTCATTCACTTCACGACCATCAGTTATCAACATCTTCCGTGCTAAGCATGCCAGTGGCGGTTCCCAAGCAATAAAAGTAAAGGTTTACTCCCCCTTCCACCAACAATCACATTCCACGGCTTTTTCTCGTCCAAACCAACAGCAGTCCCGGGGGAGTTTTGTTTAATTATTTGCATTTTTTGAGTTCGGGACTAGGAATCCCTATTACCGCCCATTTCCTCGTGTGATGGCGAGTGAATAAACACTCGACCTGAGGATAACCCACTTAGCACGGAAGATATCGACCACCTCATGTCATTCCATGAACGATCCAGGCACACAAAACAGATAATTTTTTAGAAGTTTTTAGAGGTGGCACATGCAAATTTACTTAGGACGGCAGGGTAATATCGTATATAGGTAGGTATGGTGGACTCATCTGGAATAACTTTGGGTTCAAGGTTTTTGATGTACAAGCAGAATTCCCACTTAGTACAGGTGAAGGCTAGCAATTAAGATTGAGAAGTGGCCAGCTAGAGAGCAACAACGATCATAACCATGCATTATGCGTAAGTAACATTGGACACTAGCATGAGTAGGATATGAGCACAATGAACATAAACATTATAGAGGCTATGTTGGTTTTGATTAAACTACATGCATGAACATGTACCAAGTCAAGCCACTCGAACATTCGGAGGAGGATACCATATCATCATACTACATCACAATCATTTTAACGCTATGTTGATATCCAAGATAAATCATTATCAACTCCCAGCTACTTATGCATGGCATGAGAAACTATAATCTCTAATTGTCATTGCAAACATGTTTAATCATAATGGGCTAAAGCCTGGATACTAGGTTAAACATATTTACACAAATAGAATAAGTCGAGTTCATACCAGTTTCTCTTTGCCACGGCCAGCTCATCGAATATCGTCATTATTGCCTTTCACTTGCACGACCGGATGATATGAAAATAATAATAGTGCAAGAGTGTCGTGGACTAAGCTGGAATCTGCAAACATTTTATTCAACAGGAGAAGACAAGGTAAAATGTGCTCTTTATTAGTTCAACAATTATTCATATGAGAGCCACTCAACATTTTCATCGTGGTCTTCTCCTCGGTACAACTCGAATAAAAAAGAAATGAAATTCAGAGAAACACACTGAAATATTTTTGGAGTTTTTGGTTTTCTTCAACAAGAAAATAGAAAGCAAAAAACGAGAAAAACTATTTACATGGGAAAGCTCCCAACAAGCAAAAGAAGAACAAGGAAATATTTTTGGATTTTCTTTTTAATATTACTACTAAGCATGCATAGAAAGTAAATTACTACAACTATTTTTTTTGATTTTTCTAAAGTTTTCCAACACAAGAAGAAAGCAATAAAATAAATCTAAGCATGGATGATACAATGAAAAAGTGTGAGCACCGACAGACAGAATAATATGTGAACATGAATATAATGTCGGTGAGAACACGTACTCCCCCAAGCTTAGGCTTTTGGCCTAAGTTGGTAATCGATCAGTAGCCTGGAGGGTAGTAGGGATCCTGAGGAGCGGGCATCCACTCATCCCACCGCGGAGGTGCCTATGCAGCCTCGACAGCAGCCTGAGCGTTCCAGTAGGCGAGGATGTCTGTAGGCATAATCCTCTATCCGCCCCTAGCAACAGAATCAAACAAAGCAGGTGCAGGCAAGGGAATAACATCACGAGTGTCAACGCTATAGACCAAGTTATGAGGAATGGCAATATCAGGACGATCATGTGCAAGAAAGTGATGGTGATCAATGGCTGCACGGTCTAGGTAAACTGTGTTAAGAGGGACATCATGGGGGCGTATCGCAACCTCAAAGTGAGCCACCAAACGAGTAGAAAAAATCCCACCATGTATTTTCCCTTGAGATTTATTAAGATGGAGGCGACGAGCCACAATAGCTCCCAAGCTATAAGTGTTGTCACCCTCTATTGCACGACGTAAAACAACAAGGTCTGGTGAACTAAGTGCACCCACCTTCTCCCTAGCAAGCAAGCATTTGGTAATGAAGAGTGCAAAGTAACGAACAGCAGGAAAATGTAAGCACCGGCAGTGATGGCTGACACTCTCCTCTCATCACCCACTGTCAAAGTGCGACAGAAATCCTCAAACTCAGCCGGCCTATGCTCAGCCAAGCTCCCATCAGACGAGATCATGCATATGTCACAAAATTCAGTAAGTGGTATCTGATGGTTTTCAGCATATAAATCAAAGCTCACTTTAGGAGGATTATTTCTAGGCAAGTAAAGCTTTGAACAAAGATGTTTGTGAGGATTTGGTGCTGGTAACACTTATCTGTGATGAAGTCGGTGAGACCGGCATTGGCAATGTATTGCATGAACTCCTCATGAATTCCAGCCTCTTGCAGGAACGGGATGTGCGGCATTCGCACGGTCGTACCTCCGCCAACCTCCGAGGGTGGAGATCACTGTCAGAAGACTCCCCAATAACACCCTTGGAGTTCTTCTTTGAGCCAAACTTCCTGAAGATATTCATGTCCACGCACAATTTTTCCTATGAACAAAAATCTGAATTTTTAGTTGACAAAATTTTCTCAACAAAACTTCACAAAATTGATAGCAACTACTCATAGGGATACATAGAGGCCATAGCAAGCATTCAAACTACTTAGAACACTAAGAATTCAACAAGCAAGCACATCTACAGCAGCACCAAGAGTAGCTAATTATTCAAAGTATAAACCATTAAAACAAAAACTAATTGGACAAATGAAGGATCACATAACAAGCAATAATCCCCCAAAACAGTTTCGGAAATGGAGCTTCGAGCAAAGAGATCGAAATCCGTGGGTTTGAGCTCAAGAACACGGTAGAGAGAGCAATGGGGATTTTTTTCTACAGGTGAGTGACAATGTGGGATGAAGAGATAAGTGAGGGGGCCCACGTGGGGACCACATGTTGGGGAACGTAGTAATTTCAAAAAAATTCCTACGCACACGCAAGATCATGGTGATGCATAGCAACGAGAGGGGAGAGTGTTGTCCACGTACCCTCGTAGACCGAAAGCGGAAGCGTTAACACAACGCGGTTGATGTAGTCGTACGTCTTCACGATCCGACCGATCAAGTACCGAACGCACGGCACCTCCGAGTTCAGCACACGTTCAGCTCGATGACGTCCCTCGAACTCCGATCCAGCCGAGTGTTGAGGGAGAGTTTCGTCAGCACGACGGTGTGGTGACGATGATGATGTTCTACCAACGCAGGGCTTCGCCTAAGCTCTGCAACGATATTATCGAGGTGTAATATGGTGGAGGGGGGCACCGCACATGGCTAAAATATCGTATATCAATTGTGTGTCGAGAGGTGCCCCCTGCCCCCGTATATAAAGGAGCAAGGGGGGAGGCCGGCTGGCCCTTGGGGCGCGCCAAGGAGGGGGGGAGTCCTCCTCCTAGTAGGAGTAGGACTCCCCTTTCCTAGTCCAACTAGGAAGAGAGAAGGGGGAAGGAAAGAGAGGGAGAGGGAGAGGGAGAGGGAAAGAGGGGCCGCGCCCCCCTCCCCTAGTCCAATTCGGACTCCCCATGGGAGGGGGCGCGCCACCTCCTGGGCTGCTGCCCTCTCTCTCCCCTCAGGCCCACTAAGGCCCAATACTTCCCCGGGGGGTTCCGGTAACCCCTCCGGCACTCCGGTTTTATCCGAAACTTCTCCGGAACACTTCCGGTGTCCGAATATAATCGTCCAATATATCAATCTTTATGTCTCGACCATTTTGAGACTCCTCGTCATGTCCGTGATCACATCTGGGACTCCGAACAACCTTCGGTACATCAAAACATATAAACTCATAATATAACTGTCATCGTAACGTTAAGCGTGCGGACCCTACTGGTTCGAGAACTATGTAGACATGACCGAGACACCTCTCCGGTCAATAACTAATAGCGGAACCTGGATGCTCATATTGGTTCCCACATATTCTACGAAGATCTTTATCGGTCAGACCGCATAACAACATACGTTGTTCCCTTTGTCATCGGTATGTTACTTGCCCGAGATTCGATCGTCGGTATCTCGATACCTAGTTCAATCTCGTTACCGGCAAGTCTCTTTACTCGTTCCGTAATACATCATCCCGCAACTAACTCATTAGTCACAATGCTTGCAAGGCTTATAGTGATGTGCATTACCGAGTGGGCCCAAAGATACCTCTCCGACAATCGGAGTGACAAATCCTAATCTCGAAATACGCCAACCCAACAAGTACCTTTGGAGACACCTATAGAGCACCTTTATAATCACCCAGTTACGTTGTGACGTTTGGTAGCACACAAAGTGTTCCTCCGGTAAACGGGAGTTGCATAATCTCATAGTCATAGGAACATGTATAAGTCATGAAGAAAGCAATAGCAACATACTAAACGATCGAGTGCTAAGCTAACGGAATGGGGCAAGTCAATCACGTCATTCTCCTAATGAGGTGATCCCGTTAATCAAATGACAACTCATGTCTATGGCTAGGAAACATAACCATCTTTGGTTAACGAGCTAGTCAAGTAGAGGCATACTAGTGACACTCTGTTTGTCTATGTATTCACACATGTATTATGTTTCCGGTTAATACAATTCTAGCATGAATAATAAACATTTATCATGATATAAGGAAATAAATAATACTTTATTATTGCCTCTAGGGCATATTTCCTTCAGTCTCCCACTTGCACTAGAGTCAATAATCTAGATTACACAGTAATGATTCTTACACCCATGGAGTCTTGGTGCTGATCATGTTTTGCTCGTGGAAGAGGCTTAGTCAACGGGTCTGCAACATTCTGATCCGTATGTATCTTGCAAATTTCTATGTCTCCCACCTAGACTAAATCCCGGATGGAATTGAAGCGTCTTTTGATGTGCTTGGTTCTCTTGTGAAATCTGGATTCCTTTGCTAAGGCAATTCCACCAGTATTATCACAAAAGATTTTCATTGGTCCCGATGCGCTAGGTATGATGCCTAGATCGGATATGAACTCCTTCATCCAGACTCCTTCATTTGCTGCTTCCGAAGCAGCTATGTACTCCGCTTCACACGTAGATCCCGCCATGACACTTTGCTTAGAACTGCACCAACTGACAGCTCCACCGTTCAATGTAAATACGTATCCGGTTTGCGATTTAGAATCGTCCGGATCAGTGTCAAAGCTTGCATCAACGTAACCACTTACGATGAGCTCTTTGTCACCTCCATAAACGAGAAACATATCCTTAGTCCTTTTCAGGTATTTCAGGATTTTCTTGACCGCTGTCCAGTGATCCACTCCTGGATTACTTTGGTACCTCCCTGCTAAACTTATAGCAAGGCACACATCAGGTCTGGTACACAGCATTGCATACATGATAGAGCCTATGGCTGAAGCATAGGGAACATCTTTCATTTTCTCTCTATCTTCTGCAGTGGTCGGGAATTGAGTCTTACTCAATCTCACACCTTGTAGTACAGGCAAGAACCCTTTCTTTGCCTGATCCATTTTGAACTTCTTCAAAACTTTGTCAAGGTATGTGCTTTGTGAAAGTCCAATTAAGCGTCTTGATCTATCTCCATAGATCTTAATGCCTAATATATATGCAGCTTCACCGAGGTCTTTCATTGAAAAACTCTTATTCAAGTATCCCTTTATGCTATCCAGAAATTCTATATCATTTCCAATTAGCAATATGTCATCCACATATAATATCAGAAATGCTACTGAGCTCCCACTCACTTTCCTGTAAATACAGGCTTCTCCAAAAGTCTGTATAAAACCAAATGCTTTGATCACACTATCAAAGCGTTTATTCCAACTCCGAGAGGCTTGCACCAGTCCATAAATGGATCGATGGAGCTTGCACACTTTGTTAGCTCCCTTTGGATCGACAAAACCTTCCGGTTGCATCATATACAACTCTTTTTCCAGAAATCCATTCAGGAATGCAGTTTTTGACATCCATTTGCCAAATTTCATAATCATAAAATGCGGCTATTGCTAACATGATTCGGACAGACTTAAGCATCGCTACGGGTGAGAAGGTCTCATCGTAGTCAATCCCTTGAACTTGTCGAAAACCTTTCGCAACAAGTCGAGCTTTATAGACAGTAACATTACCGTCAGCGTCAGTCTTCTTCTTGAAGATCCATTTATTTTCAATGGCTTGCCGACCATCGGGCAAGTCAACCAAAGTCCACACTTTGTTCTCATACATGGATCCCATCTCGGATTTCATGGCCTCAAGCCATTTTGCGGAATCTGGGCTCACCATCGCTTCTTCATAGTTCGTAGGTTCGTCATGGTCTAGTAACATAACCTCCAGAACAGGATTACCATACCACTCTGGTGCGGATCTTGATCTGGTTGATCTACGAGGTTCAGTAATAACTTGATCTGAAGTTTCATGATCATTATCATTAACTTCCCCACTAATTGGTGTAGGTGTCGCAGAAACTGGTTTCAGTGATGATCTACTCTCCAATAAGGGAGCAGGTACATTTACCTCATCAAGTTCTACTTTCCCCCCACTCACTTCTTTCGAGAGAAACTCCTTCTCTAGAAAGGATCCATTCTTAGCAACGAATGTCTTGCCTTCGGATCTGTGATAGAAGGTGTACCCAACAGTCTCCTTTGGGTATCCTATGAAGACACATTTCTCTGATTTAGGTTCGAGCTTATCAGGTTGAAGTTTTTTCACATAAGCATCGCAACCCCAAACTTTAAGATATGACAACTTTGGTTTCTTGCCAAACCATAGTTCATAAGGTGTCGTTTCAATGGATTTTGATGGTGCCCTATTTAGAGTGAATGCAGCCGTCTCTAAAGCATAACCCCAAAACGATAGCGGTAAATCTGTAAGAGACATAATAGATCGCACCATATCTAGTAAAGTACGATTACGACGTTCGAACACACCATTACGCTGTGGTGTTCCAGGTGGCGTGAGTTGCGAAACTATTCTGCATTGTTTCAAATGAAGACCAAACTCATAACTCAAATATTCTCCTCCACGATCAGATCGTAGAAACTTTATTTTCTTGTTATGATGATTTTCAACTTCACTCTGAAATTCTTTGAACTTTTCAAACGTTTCAGACTTATGTTTCATTAAGTAGATATACCCATATCTGCTCAAATCATCTGTGAAGGTGAGAAAATAACGATATCCGCCACGAGCCTCAATATTCATCGGACCACATACATCTGTATGTATGATTTCCAATAAATCTGTTGCTCTCTCCATAGTTCCGGAGAACGGTGTTTTAGTCATCTTGCCCATGAGGCACGGTTCGCAAGTACCAAGTGATTCATAATCAAGTGATTCCAAAAGTCCATCAGTATGGAGTTTCTTCATGCGCTTTACACCGATATGACCTAAACGGCAGTGCCACAAACAAGTTGCACTGACATTATCAACTCTGCATCTTTTGGCTTCGACATTATGAATATGTGTGTCACTACTATCGAGATTCATTAAAAATAGACCACTCTTCAAGGGTGCATGACCATAAAAGATATTATTCATATAAATAGAACAACCATTATTCTCTGATTTAAATGAATAACCGTCTCGCATTAAACAAGATCCAGATATAATGTTCATGCTCAACGCTGGCACCAAATAACAATTATTTAGGTCTAAAACTAATCCCGAAGGTAGATGTAGAGGTAGCGTGCCGACCGCGATCACATCGACTTTGGAACCATTTCCCACGCGCATCGTCACCTCGTCCTTAGCCAATCTTCGCTTAATCCGTAGCCCCTGTTTCGAGTTGCAAATATTAGCAACAGAACCAGTATCAAATACCCAGGTGCTACTGCGAGTATTAGTAAGGTACACATCAATAACATGTATATCACATATACCTTTGTTAACCTTGCCATCCTTCTTATCCGCCAAATACTTGGGGCAGTTCCGCTTCCAGTGACCAGTCTGCTTGCAGTAGAAGCACTCAGTTTCAGGCTTAGGTCCAGATTTGGGTTTCTTCTCCTGAACAGCAACTTGCTTGTTGTTCTTCTTGAAGTTCCCCTTCTTCTTCCCTTTGCCCTTTTTCTTGAAACTAGTGTTCTTACTGACCATCAACACTTGATGCTCCTTTTTGATTTCTACCTCTGCTGCCTTTAGCATTGCGAAGAGCTCGGGAATTGTCTTATTCATCCCTTGCATGTTATAGTTCATCACGAAGCTCTTGTAGCTTGGTGGCAGTGATTGAAGAATTCTGTCAATGACGCTATCATCCGGAAGATTAACTCCCAGTTGAATCAAGTGATTATTATACCCAGACATTTTGAGTATATGCTCACTGACAGAACTATTCTCTTCCATCTTGCAGCTGTAGAACTTATTGGAGACTTCATATCTCTCAATCCGGGCATTTGCTTGAAATATTAACTTCAACTCCTGGAACATCTCATATGCTCCATGACGTTCAAAACGTCGTTGAAGACCCGGTTCTAAGCCGTAAAGCATGGCACACTGAACTACCGAGTAGTCATCAGCTTTGCTCTGCCAGACGTTCATAACTTCTGGTGTTGCTCTTGCAGGAGGCCTGGCACCTAGCGGTGCTTCCAGGATGTAATTCTTCTGTGCAGCAATGAGGATAATCCTCAAGTTACGGACCCAGTCCGTGTAATTGCTACCATCATCTTTCAACTTTGCTTTCTCAAGGAACGCATTAAAATTCAACGGAACAACAGCACGGGCCATTTATCTACAATTAACATAGACAAGCAAGATACTATCAGGTACTAAGTTCATGATAAATTTAAGTTCAATTAATCACATTACTTAAGAACTCCCACTTAGATAGACATCCCTCTAATCATCTAAGTGATTACGTGATCCAAATCAACTAAACCATGTCCGATCATCACGTGAGATGGAGTAGTTTCAATGGTGAACATCACTATGTTGATCATATCTACTATATGATTCACGCTCGACCTTTCGGTCTCCGTGTTCCGAGGCCATATCTGCATATGCTAGGCTCGTCAAGTTTAACCTGAGTATTCCGCGTGTGCAACTGTTTTGCACCTGTTGTATTTGAACGTAGAGCCTATCACACCCAATCATCACGTGGTGTCTCAGCACGAAGAACTTTCGCAACGGAGCATACTCAGGGAGAACACTTTTATCTTGAAATTTTAGTGAGAGATCATCTTATAATGCTACCGTCAATCAAAGCAAGATAAGATGCATAAAAGATTAACATCACATGCAATCAATATAAGTGATATGATATGGCCATCATCATCTTGTGCTTGTGATCTCCATCTCCGAAGCACCATCATGATCACCATCGTCACCGGCGCGACACCTTGATCTCCATCGTAGTATTGTTGTCGTCTCGCCAACTTATTGCTTTTACGACTATCGCTACCGCTTAGTGATAAAGTAAAACAATTACATGGCGATTGCATTGCATACAATAAAGCGACAACCATATGGCTCCTGCCAGTTGCCGATAACTCGGTTACAAAACATGATCATCTCATACAATAAAATATAGCATCATGTCTTGACCATATCACATCACAACATGCCCTGCAAAAACAAGTTAGACGTCCTCTACTTTGTTGTTGCAAGTTTTACGTGGCTGCTACGGGCTTAGCAAGAACCGTTCTTACCTACGCATCAAAACCACAACGATAGTTTGTCAAGTTGGTGTTGTTTTAACCTTCGCAAGGACCGGGCGTAGCCACACTCGGTTCAACTAAAGTGAGAGAGACAGACACCCGCCAGTCACCTTTAAGCAACGAGTGCTCGCAACGGTGAAACCAGTCTCGCGTAAGCGTACGCGTAATGTCGGTCCAGGCCGCTTCATCTCACAATACCGCTGAACCAAAGTATGACATGCTGGTAAGCAGTATGACTTATATCACCCACAACTCACTTGTGTTCTACTCGTGCATAGCATCAACGCATAAAACCAGGCTCGGATGCCACTGTTGGGGAACGTAGTAATTTCAAAAAAATTCCTACGCACACGCAAGATCATGGTGATGCATAGCAACGAGAGGGGAGAGTGTTGTCCACGTACCCTCGTAGACCGAAAGCGGAAGCGTTAACACAATGCTGTTGATGTAGTCGTACGTCTTCACGATCCGACCGATCAAGTACCGAACGCACGGCACCTCCGAGTTTAGCACACGTTCAGCTCGATGACGTCCCTCGAACTCCGATCCAGCCGAGTGTTGAGGGAGAGTTTCGTCAGCACGATGGCGTGGTGACGATGATGATGTTCTACCGACGCAGGGCTTCGCCTAAGCTCCGCAACGATATTATCGAGGTGTAATATGGTGGAGGGGGGCACCGCACACGGCTAAAATATCGTAAAGAAGGGAGGCCGGCTGGCCCTTGGGGCGCACCAAGGAGGGGGGCAGTCCTCCTCCTAGTAGGAGTAGGACTCCCCTTTCCTAGTCCAACTAGGAAGAGAGAAGGGGGAAGGAAAGAGAGGGAGAGGGAGAGGGAGAGGGAAAGAGGGGCCGCGCCCCCCTCCCCTAGTCCAATTCGGACTCCCCATGGGAGGGGCGCGCCACCTCCTGGGCTGCTGCCCTCTCTCTCCCCTCAGGCCCACTAAGGCCCAATACTTCCCCGGGGGGTTCCGGTAACCCCTCCGGCACTCCGGTTTTATCCGAAACTTCTCCGGAACACTTCCGGTGTCCGAATATAATCGTCCAATATATCAATATTTATGTCTCGACCATTTCGAGACTCCTCGTCATGTTCGTGATCACATCTGGGACTCCGAACAACCTTCGGTACATCAAAACATATAAACTCATAATATAACTGTCATCGTAACGTTAAGCGTGCGGACCCTACTGGTTCGAGAACTATGTAGACATGACCGAGGCACCTCTCCGGTCAATAACCAATAGCGGAACCTGGATGCTCATATTGGTTCCCACATATTCTATGAAGATCTTTATCGGTCAGACCGCATAACAACATACGTTGTTCCCTTTGTCATCAGTATGTTACTTGCCCGAGATTCGATCGTCGGTATCTCGATACCTAGTTCAATCTCGTTATCGGCAAGTCTCTTTACTCGTTCCGTAATACATCATCCCGCAACTAACTCATTAGTCACAATGCTTGCAAGGCTTATAGTGATGTGCATTACCGAGTGGGCCCAAAGATACCTCTCCGACAATCGGAGTGACAAATCCTAATCTCGAAATACGCCAACCCAACAAGTACCTTTGGAGACACCTGTAGAGCACCTTTATAATCACCCAGTTACGTTGTGACGTTTGGTAGCACACAAAGTGTTCCTCCGGTAAACGGGAGTTGCATAATCTCATAGTCATAGGAACATGTATAAGTCATGAAGAAAGCAATAGCAACATACTAAACGATCGAGTGCTAAGCTAACGGAATGGGTCAAGTCAATCACGTCATTCTCCTAATGAGGTGATCCCGTTAATCAAATGACAACTCATGTCTATGGCTAGGAAACATAACCATCTTTGATTAACGAGCTAGTCAAGTAGAGGCATACTAGTGACACTCTATTTGTCTATGTATTCACACATGTATTATGTTTCCGGTTAATACAATTCTAGCATGGATAATAAACATTTATCATGATATAAGGAAATAAATAATACTTTATTATTGCCTCTAGGGCATATTTCCTTCACCACAACCCACCAGGGCGCGCCTGGGGGTCCTGGCGCGCCCAGGTGGGTTGTGCCCACCTGGTGCACCTCCCTTTGGTAATTTTTGCACCAAAAATTCTTAAATATTCAGGAAAAAAACATATAAAATTTTCAGGGCATTCTGAGAACTTTTATTTTTGGGTCGTTTTTTATTGCACGGGAAATTCAGAAAACAGACAAAACAAGGCATTTTATTTTATTTAACTAATAAAAAATATAGAATAAAAAGTAGGGACAGAAGGTAGTGCTTACTAGATTCATCGACTTCATATCGTTCAAAAATGATCCATTAATAAGGTTGATCAGGTCTTATTAACAACCACTTTCGATTAGTATGAAACCGAAGAACTTCCGTAAATCACTAAGTTATCTCAATGGGGATATGTATTTCCCCAACAATAAGCATTTCATATTTCTTTTTGATAGTAGGTAGTGGTATTTGAAAACTTCCAATAGTGATTGTCGGAGATTTTTCAATAACATTAATACCATTCACTTGGAATTGTTTCTTCGAAAAGTGCACCGTATGCTCATTGCCATTAATATGAAAAGTGACCTTGCTTTTATTGCAATCAATAACAGCCCCTGCAGTATTCAAGAAGGGTCTACCAAGGATAATCGACATGTTGTCGTCCTCGGGCATCTCAAGTATAACAAAGTCAGTCAAAATAGTAACATTAGCAACAACAACGGGCACATCCTCACAGATACCGATAGGTATGGCAGTTGATTTGTCTGCCATTTTCAAAGATATTTCATTAGGTGTGAGTTTATTCAAGTCAAGTCTTTCATATAAAGAGAAAGGCATAACACTAACACCAGCTCCTAAATCACACAAAGCAGTTTTCACATAATTCTTTTTGATAGAGCAAGGTATAGTTGGTATTCCCGGATCTCCAAGTTGTTTAGGCACTCCATCTTTAAAAGTGTAATTAGCAAGCATAGTGGAGATTTTAGCTTCCGGTATTTTTCTCTTATTTGTGATGATGTATTTCATGTATTTTGCATAAGGAGGCATTTTCAAGATATCAGTCAAGCGAGTACGCAAAAAGACTGGCCTCAGCATTTCAGCAAAGCGTTCAAATTCTTCATCATCTTTCTTTTCAGTTGACTTGGGTGGAAAAGGCATAGGTTTTTTAACCCATGGTTCTCTTTCTTTACCGTGTTTCCTAGCCACGAAGTCTCTTTTATCATACCTTTTATTCTTAGGTTGTGGGTTATCAAGGTCAACAGGTGGTTCTATCTCAACATCATTGTCTGGTTCTTTTCATTTGTTTGAGTGTCTTTATGAACCTCATCATTATCCTTTTCATTATCACTAGGTGAGTGTTCATTACCAGATTGAGTTTCAGCATCAGAGATAGAAGTTTCATTTTCATTATCAGGAGGTTTCTCTATTTCAGGTTCACTAGAAGTGTGCAAAGTCCTATCATTTTTCTTTTTCTTTTATTTTTAAAAGGACTAGGTGCACTAGTGTTAGCTCTTTGTGAATCCTGTTCAATTCTTTTTGGGTGTCCCTCAGGATAAAGTGGTTCCTGAGTCATTTTACCTCCTCTAGTTGCAACTCTAACAGCAAAGTCATGCATATTATGATTCATTTCATCAAGCAATTCTCTTTGTGATATAGCAACTTGTTCCAATTGAGTTTGAACCATAGAAGCATGTTTTCCAACACCTCAAACATCATTTTATATTCTAAATAACAAGTCACTTAAGCGAGCAATCATATCAAAATTATATTTCAATTATTTCATAACATTTGCAATGAAGTGATATTGTTTTCTAATGTAGTTTTCAAACTCATAAAGGCATTGGCTAGGGTGCATAATGTGAGGATTATCATTATCATTGAACTTCATAAGAGAATTTACCTCTACCACCTTAGGCAGTGGTGGTGTATTAAGCCCATGTATTTCTTCAATAGGAGGTAAATTTTTAACATCCTCGGCTTTAATACCTTTTTCCTTCATAGATTTCTTTGCCTCTTGCATATCTTCGGGACTAAGATATAATATACCCCTCTTCTTTGGAGTGGGTTTAGGCGGTGGTTCAAGAATAGTCCAATCATCATAATTTTTCAATATGCTATTCAATAATTCTTCAGCTTGTCCAACAGTCGGTTCCCTAAAAACACAACCAGCACAACTATCTAGGAAGTCCCTAGAAGCATCGGTTAGTCCATTATAGAAGATATCAAGTATTTCATTTTTATTAAGAGATGATGAGTATTGTACCAAGCTTTAGCATCACCCTTTAATGAGAAAGGAAATAATTTTGAGAATAAAGTAATAGCGAGTTTTCTCATCATGAGTAAAAAGGGTTGCTATATCATTCAACTTAGTAAGATGTGCCACAACAGTTTCAGTTTCATAACCATGGAAAGGATCTGATTCAACCAAAGTAATTAACTCTGGGTCGACAGAGAGTTCATAATCCTTATCATCAATAAAGATAGGTGAAGTAGCAAACTTAGGATCACATTTCATTCTAGCATTCAGAGATCTTTCTTTATACTTGCATAGTAATTTCTCTAGATCATCTCTATCATTCAAGCAAGAATATCTCTAGTTGCTTCTTCACTCATAACATAACCTTCCGGTACCTTAGGCAATTCATATCTAGGAAGGCTAGTTCTAGCAGGTGTTTCAGGAGTTTCAGTATCAAGCTCATCATCAGATTCAACAACATCATGTTGTATAACTCTAGCAATTTGTTTATCAAGAAAATCACCAAGTGGCACATCATCATTATCAAGCAAGGTACTAGCATCATTCATAGTAGAAGTAGCATCATCAATAACTTGCGACATATTGGAATTCATAGCATGTGGTGGTGTTGCAAGTTTACTCATAACAGAAGGTGAATCTAAAGCAGAACTGGATGGCAGTTTCTTACCTCCCCTCGTACTTGAGGGAAATATCTTCGGTTTAGGATCCTTCAGATTCTTCATAGTGATAATATGATAATAATCCCAAGTGACTCAACAAATATAGCTATGTTCCCCGGCAACGGCGCCAGAAAAAGATCTTGATAACCCACAAGTATAGGGGATCGCAACAGTTTTCGAGGGTAGAGTATTCAACCCAAATTTATAGATTCGACACAAGAGGAGCCAAAGAATATTTGAAGGTATTAGTAGCTGAGTTGTCAATTCAACCACACCTGGAGATTAATTATCTACAGCAAAGTGATCAGTAGCACAGTAGTATGATAGTTTTGATAGTAGTGACAGCAGTAATAGTAACAGTAACAGTGATAGCGGTAATTTTGTAGCAAGTGTAACAGTGATGATAGCAGTAGTAACTTAGCAGAAACAATATAAGGTAAATTCGTAGGCATTGGATCAGTGACTTGTTGGATGGTATTCATCATGTGACAGTTATAACCTAGGGCGATATGGCACTAGCTCCAGTTCATCGATATAATGTAGGCATGTATTCCGCAAATAGTCATACGTGCTTTATTAAAAGAACTTGCATGACATCTTTTGTCCTACCCTCCCGTGGCAGCGAGGTCCATATTGGAAACTAAGGGATATTAAGGCCTCCTTTTAATAGAGAACCGGAACAAAGCATTAACACATGGTGAATACATGAACTCCTCAAACTACGGTCATCACCGAGAGTGGGCCCGGTTGTTGTCACTCCGGGGTTGTCGGATCATAACCGTAGTAGGTGACTATAACTTGCAAGATCGGATCTAAAACATGGATATAATAATGAATTCATAAACGGTTCAGATCTGAGTTCATGGCACCCGGGCCCAAAGTGACAAGCATCAAGCATAGCAAAGTCATAGCGACATCAATCTAGGAACATAGTGGATACTAGGGATCGAGCCCTAACAAAACTAACTCAATTACATGATGAATCTCATCTAACTCCTCATCGACCAGTGAGCCTACGAAGGAATTACTCACTCTCGGTGGGGAGCATCATGGAATTGGCGATGGAGATGGGTTGGTGATGACGAAGAACGAAGATCCCCCTCTCCGGAGCCCCAAACGGACTCCAGATCTGCCCTCCCGAGGAAGAACAGGGCTTGGCAGCGGCTCCGTCTCGTGGATCGCGATAACTCTTTCTCCCTGATTTTGTCTGGAATAATGTGATTTTATAGTATCAGGCGGGTCATCAGCGGGGCCACCAGGTGGGTACAACCCACCTGGGCGCGCCAGGAGAGGGGGCGCGCCCTGGTGTGTTGTGCCCACCCAGGGGCCCCTCTCTGGTGGGTCTTGGCTCCAAAAATTCTTACTATTAGTATAAAAAATCCTTGCAAAGTTTTGTTCCATTCCGAGAACTTTCATTTCTGCACAAAAACAACGCCATGGTAGTTCTGCTGAAAACAGCGTCAGTCCGGGGTTAGTTTCATCCAAATCATGCAAATTAGAGTCCAAACAAGAGGAAAAGCGTGAGAAAAATTAGATACGTTGGAGACGTATCAGAATGCTAGCAAAGTGCATAAGTTTGATCAATGACAATTTCAATCACTTTTCCTAGCATCATAACATCAATTCTTTCTTATAAAACTTCTCATGTTATAGTGGCAACGAATTCACATGCTAAGGTTCAAACAATGAACTCTCGTGAAACTCAACAACCTATGTTCTTAGTCACCAAGCAATTGCAATTCAACTTATTCAACAGAGTTTAAGTACGAGCTCCACATACTCAACTATCATATAGTCTTCTATGATTTCTAACACTCACCGCATATGCATGAGCAAAATGTTTCAACCGGACACATAGAAAGATAGGGGCTTATTGTTCTACCCCCCAACGTATTCACCTCAAGGGTGATGTCAACAATAATAACTCATGCTACCCATATTCAACTGGACATATGTGCCTAGATCTTTCCTCACCACATGATGCTTGCCAAAAGAGAAAAATATAAAGGAATAGAGAGAATAACTTTGACTCTTTGCATAAAAATAAATACCGAAAATTAAAAGATAGGCCCTTCGCAGAGGGAAGCAGAGGTTGGCATGCACTTATTTGTTTGTATGCTCAACCCCTTAGTGCAAAAGAACTTCACGTTATATTGCCCCTTATGATAGCAACCTTTATTATGCAGTCCGTCGCTTTTATTGCTTTTCCAACGCTCAATTTTCTCTTACACTAAATGATCTTACACTTTTAGAAGCAATTTTAATTGCCTTATTGCACCGATGACAACTTACTTGAAGGATCTTGCTCAATCCTTGGGTAGGTATGGTGGACTCTTGAAAATAAGATCTGGGTTTAAGGGTTTTTGGATGCACAAGTAGTATCTCTACTTGGTGTGGAATTTTTGGCTAGCAAAGATGGGGGACAAGCACCACATGTTAAAAGATCTATGACAATATGACTTCTATGTCAAAATGAGCAAACATAAATCATTACGTTGTCTTCCTTGTCCAACCTCAACAATTTTGGCATATAATATTTTGATGGGGGCTCACAATCACAAAAGATTTCCATGATAGTGTATTTGCATGTGAAAGATCTCTTCCTTATACTAATTATTCGTGAATTGCTTGTATGACCAAAATTGTGATTGTTAAGCCTCAAAAGATCTCACTTTCTATACCCAATGTGAAGCTACCACTAGGCATGATATGATTTCAACTTCATGACATTCAATTTATTCAACAATTTACTCATAGGATATAAGTGAAGCACAAGAGCAATTCCAAAGAAAAGAGCTTCGTTGACGGGATGTGAATGCCGCTTACTTAGCCTCCTTGGCAACTATTTGAGGACTCTATTTTATTTAGAAACTTTCATATCTAAGTACTTTATCAAAACAGCAAGCAAAACAAAATAAAATGACACTCCAAGGATAGCATATATTATGTGAAGAAGCAAAAACTTAGGCTCAACCGATACTAACCGATAATTGTTGAAGAAGAAAGGTGGGATGCCTACTGGGCATCCCCAAGCTTAGATGCTTGAGACTTCTTGAAATATTATCTTGGGATGCCTTGGGCATCCCCAAGCTTGAGCATTTGTGTCTCCTTAATTCCTTCTATATCACGGTTCCCCTAAATCTTAAAAGCTTCATCCACACAAAACTCAACAAGAACTCATGAGATAAGTTAGTATAAACTAATGCAAAAACCTTATCATTCCCTACTGTAGCAAATTACTAAAATTATTATTCAACATTGCATACTAAATACCTCTGCATATTTAATACTCCTATCCTCAAATAGAATCATTAAACAAGCAAACATATGCAAACAATGCAAACATAACAGCAATCTGCCAAAACAGTACAATCTGTAAAGAATGAAGAGTATCAATAATTATTCAACTCCAAACATTATGAAATTCTACCACACTGTAGAGAATTTATCGGAGCTCATTTTGCAAAAAGTTTCAACATTTTATCACATTCTGACTTTTCTAGGGAATTTTTGCAACAGCGGTAAACTTTCTGTTTTCAAACAGCAACATGTTGACTTGTAAAATAAGCATAATAAAGGCTATCAATTCCACTTTTATTGAAATGAAGGATGCAAAAAAAATTCTAAATAACAGAAAGCAAATCCTAACAAAATAAATTGATGATCCAAGCAAAACTCATATCATGTGACGAATGAAAACATAGCTCCAAGTGAGGTTACCGACAATGTTGGAGACGAAAGAGGGGATGCCTTCCGGGGCATCCCCAAGCTTAGTTGCTTGGATATTCCTTGGATATTAACTTGGGATGCCTTGGGAATCCCCAAGCTTATGGTCTTGTCACTCCTTATTCTCTTCATATCGATATCTCACCCAAAACTTGAAAGCTTCAATCACACAAAACTTAATGGAACTTCGTGAGATAGGTTAGTATGATAAAGAACAAACCATTTCACATTTGGTACTGTCAAAGACAAGATTCATAATTGTTCTCACACAATGCCTAATGTATCATATCATTTCCATAATTTATATTGAGCAATATAAGCCATAGAAACTAGAAAGCAAGCAAACTATGCATTGAAAACAGAATCTGTCAAAAACAGAACAGTCTGTAATGATCTGGACTCAAACCATACTTCTGCTACTCAAACAATTATGAAAAAATTATGAACACGTGAGAAATTTGTATATTAAACTTCCAGAAAAATAATCAACTCAATATAACTCTTATGTTAAAAATGAGACTTATTTTCGTGAGTGCAAAAGTTTCTGTTTTTCAGCAGGGTCAAATCAACTATCACCCAACATGATCCCAAAGGCTTTACTTGGCACTTTATTGAGACAAAAGCTATAAAACATTATTACTACAGTATCTTAATCATGTTAACACACAAAAACAGTAGGTAAAAGTGTTGGGTTGTCTCCCAACAAGCGTTTTTCTTTAATGCCTTTTAAGTTAGCTATGATGATTCAATGATGCTCACATAAAAGATAAGAATTGAAACATAAAGAGAGCATCATGAATCATAAGTTCCTCTATCATAGTAATTTTCAGTAGCATCATGAGTAGATTCATCAATATAACCATTACATAAAGCATTCTTTTCATGATCCACAAGCATAGAAAATTTATTACTCCCTATGGCATACATGTCATCATAATAATCATCATAGATAGCAACTTTATTGTCATAGTCAATTGAAACCTCTTCCAAAATAGTGGACGTATCACTAAATAAAGTCATGACCTTTCCAAATCCACTTTCATCAATATTGTAATAAGATTCAACACCCTCCAAAATAGTGGGATCACTACTACCTAGAGTTGACACTCTTCCAAACCCACTTTTATCAATGTAATCATCATAAATAGGAGGCATGCTTTCATCATAATAAGTTTGATCATTCAAAGTAGGGGGACTAAAAAGATCATCTTCATTAAACATAGCCTCCCCAACCTTGGGACAAACATTAATTGCAGCAAATAAATTCTCAAACATGTCATTCGCATCAAACATAGCATCCCCAAGCTTGTGGCTTGGCATATCATAAGCATAATCACTCTCATCATTAATACTATGAATAGCACCAACAGTATAAGAATTGCTATAATCATAATTTCCCAAGTTGGTGCCAAAAAGATTTCCAATATTATAAGAAGTATCATTATCTTCCCAATCATAATCATCACAACAAGCAATAGGCATAACAAAATCATAATCATCAAGAAACACGGCGGCCTTTTTGCAAAAAAAATTCAAAATTCAACCATGGACCACCCCCACCATGCCTCCCACCCACCGACCACCCCCCACCGGCGCTCTCCTCTTCTTGCCTTTGATTTGATCTTCTGATCCGATCAATCTCTCTGGCGGCCTCTGCTCTTCATCTCTATACCCATCTCAATGGGTTCTCCTTCTAGATCCACCCTTGGATTGGATTTCTCCAAGGGTAGGGTTTTTGCAGATGAGATCTATAATGCTTCTGGTTTCACTGTTCATCCTATGGAGAATATGGGATCTTTCACTCTGGTGGTGTCTTTTAGTAGACACGAATTTCGTCTTAATGAGGATTCTGTGGCGGCTGCATTAGAATCAGCTCTTGGAGGTTCGGCCATTGATTTCTTGGTGTCTCAGATTGGTGATAAGGTATTCAGCTTTAATGTTTCTTGCAAAGATGTTGGTTTTCATATTGTGGATCTTAGATCTTTCTCTTGCCCGCAATTCAAATGTTACTTTCATCTTTGGGGAAATGGTGGCCCCAATTGGGTTCGTGAGTTTAAGATCTAGAAGAAGGAGTGTGATGCTGAGTGGGTTCTTGTTAGTCCTTCTAAGCGCAGGGCTGCTCTTGGCCTCTTAGCCATGCATAATCCACCAGTTAAATCAGCCATCAAGTCTAGCTCTGGTGTTCAAAAAAAGCTTTCCTTTGCTATGTTTCAGAATTATTCGATTTGCAAAGGTTATAGGTATCCTGCTACGGATAATTGCATTGCTACTGTTCAAGATGCTGGTTATCAGATTCCTGAGAGTGAAAGGGTTGTCATTCGTGCTCCCGTTAATCATGATCTTAATTGGACGGTGACGTCGCCGCCCATCGTTTTTGGTACGGTTGGATCTCCGATTGTGCGCCACCGCCTTGCTTTGCATGCTCAGCCACCTCAAGAGCCGCCATCTTCGGCGCAGTTGTTGGGCGGGATTTCGCCTGCTTTGATTTCCCATGATGGGCCTTCTGTCACTCAGCCTGTTGAGCCTGTTGGGCCTTCTAATGTGGTGGCCCAAGTTTTAGGGCCTTCCATCAATCCAAATGGACCTTTGGATGACATTCCTTCCTCGCACGATGCTAATATTGCTTTCAATGATATGGTTGATAATATGGTGGATAAAATATTTACCTGTCAAAAATGTTCTCTTCCTGGTCATTCTGATAAAGATTGCCCCTCTTCGTTAGTCTGTTTGGCATGTTTGCGGGTGGGCCATAGTCGCAGGGACTGCGAGAGGATTTCCTTGGAGCAAGGTTTGTTTTGGAAGCCAAAATCTCCTCCGACCTCTCCGGTTCCCAATACCGGTATCGAAGTTGCCGCCTCCCCTGTTTCTCCAGCAAGGGACGCTTCATGCTCCTCTGACAACCTAGTCGCATCTATTCATTGCTCTCCTTCACCAAAAACCCCAACTGGTTCTCCGTCGGTGACACCTCCGCCTCCGGTCTCTCCACCTTCCGAGCTCCTGATGGCCAACGTCGCTCTTGATGCTCACCGCTACATTCCGGCTGGCCACCATATTATTGATGGTGGAGGCAACGGGTTGCCTCGGACTTTCGTCACGCCTCCTGCCCCCATTGTTCGTCGCCATGAGGAGTTCATGGTGGCAGAAGTTATGCCTCTGCCGCCTCCTGATCAAGTGGGGCCTTCTCGCGAAGAAGTGGTTGATTTGCTGGAGAACATGGGCGTTCAGGTTAGATCTGCACAACCTTGGGTTTGCGGTGTTGGTCTGTTCCAGCTTAGAGATGCTGCAGTTTGTTTCCGCTTGCTGCAATTGCCACCTCAACCTTTGGGTGGTGATAGATTCGTCAGATTTCATAAGCATGATGAGGGAGTTGGTTATAGAGGTGCTCAGGGTTTTCGTGATGGATGTTTGATGTTTCTTGGTATTCCTCTGGATCTTAGGACTACTGAAAATATTAGAGCTGCAGTTAATACTTTTGGGAAGTTTCAGCATTGGGTGAGTGATGATCCATATTTGGTTCTCTCCATTGTTTTTGCTTCGTTCCCAGAGGATATTTTGGTCCCATGAGATGTGGTTTTCACTGATTACGCTACTTATGGTGGAGCCAAGGTTTCCTGGACTGCTCCCTGTTACATTTTGGGGGAAACTTTGCGGAACAGATGCCTGAAGATGAAGACCCCATGCCTTTGGATGGAAACCCTCATCCACTTCCTGGCCATGATCTGCCTATTGAGCATAATTTTGTTCTGCCTCCGTACCCTGCCATTGGGTGGAATGACTTGCCACCAATTCCTCCGCCTGCTGATGATCATGTTGCAGATGATAACTGGGGCAATGCAGTTTGGGGGGATGAGGATAATGAGCATCATGCCAATGAGCAGCAGCCAGTTCAAGACCAGGAGTCCATGGTGATTGATCAGCCGGCTCTTTCTGATTCAGATGCGCACTTGGACGTACCTGAGAATGTTCTGCAGCCTGTGCCTGGGGATGATTTTGTGGCCCCTCCTGTCGATGTGCCTGAAAATGTTCTGCAAGCTCCTGAGATTGATGATGCTGCCCCTCTTGTTGTTGTGCCTGAGCTTGATCTGCTACCAGCTCCTGAGAATGTTGATGAGGCCCCTCTTGCTGTTAATGACTGGGCTATTGTGCCTTACCATCCACCCCTGATTCAGTTCGAGAGGATTTTTGTTGGTGTTGTTAAGGTTGTTTTTGGTCCTGTCCTTCCACCTGAGCTTGCATGGAAAAGGACTTTTGACTCTCTCCTGCAGTTTGGCCCTCTTATGGCCAAGCCCATGACTATGTCCTTTGTTGATATTGAGCCCATTGTTCTCTCCAAGAGGAGTTGGGCCCTTGCTTTTAATGATGTTCAGGTGCTCTCTAAGCTTCAGTTTGTTCAGGCTCTTTCTGCAAGCCCATATGCATCTCAGCCTGTTGCAAGAAAATTGTTTCCTTCAGTGGACTCTGTGGTTTCTAATAGCACTGTTGCTTTGGATTCTGGCCCTGCTTCTTCTGTGCTGGAAAAGACAGTCTCTGATGAAAAGTTTTCCTTCTCTGCTGAACGTCAAGTCAAGAAGGGTCGCAGACGCAAAACTATGGCGCCAATGCCTCTTGTGGAAACTTCTGTCCGCAGGTGTACTAGGGGATCAATCAAGCGGGATGGCTTCAATCCTGTCTTCCAGGAGTTGCAATCTGAGCCCAAGAAGAAGAAGCCTAGGAGTAAGCCTTTTGTGGTTGTTCCTTCTGAGGATGCTCATCAGCATGGCCATGGCGACAATGAAGAAGACCCCCATGGTGTGCCTCCTCCGACTCCAATTCCCACCCTTCAGCGTGTTGGAGAAGATCTGGGCATAGCACCAGAAAAGCTATCTGTGGATCGGCTTATGGCCGAGCCGTCTGAAGATCGTCCTGCTGCGTCTGATGTTTGATCTTAGGGTGATCCCATGGGTTTGGCAAGCCCTTAATTTGGTTGTTTATGTCTGGGCTACTTTTGTTTGTGCTAGAGGAATTTGTTCTCTAGTTTTATCTTTTAATCCTCCAGTGATTGTCATGGTCTGTAATAATGCACTTTGTCATATGTGTTGGATCTGGGCTTTATATTTTGGGCACTATTACATAGTGTTGCTTTATTGCTGCTCCTCTGTTGTTTATCATGAATCAGGCATCTTTTAGGAAATGGAGTGTGCTTTGCTGGAACGTGCAAGGTCTTAATTACCATGCTAGGCAGCATGCTGTTAAGCAAAAAATTGAGGAAAGCCAATGTGTGGTGGCCTGTTTCCAACAAACTAAATGTAGTTCTTTTGACAGCAGAGATATTAGGGCTTTTTTCCCCCAAACATTTTGATTCGTTTGCTTTTGCTCCCTCTGAGGGTGCTTCTGGGGGTATTCTTGTGGTCTGGAACACCACAATTCTGTTTGGTATGCTTGTGGAAACCCATCCTTTTGCTGTGGTTATCAATTTTACTTCCAGGCACAATAATGAACAGTGGACTCTAGTATCTGTTTATGGGCCTTGTCAAGGTGAACCTAGGGACATTTTTGTTAATTGGCTCTATCATTTGAATATCCCTATTGAGGACAACTGGCTGCTCCTAGGAGATTTTAATTTTATCAGATCAATTGAAAATAGGAATCTGCCAGGAGGGGATCTTAATGACATCTTCATTTTTAATGAGATTATTGGGCACCTTGGTTTGCTTGAGCTACCTTTGAAGGGCAGATCCTTCACCTCGTCCAATATGCAGGATGCTCCACTTTTAGAGCAGCTTGACTAGTTTTTTACCTCAACCAACTGGATTTCTTGCTATCCTTTTTCTGAAGTGCTGCCTTTGGCCAAGACTGCCTCTGACCATGTCCCTTGTGTGGTTGTCATAAGCACAAACATTCCTAAAGCTAATATCTTCAGGTTTGAGAATTTATGGGTTAAAATGGAGGGGTTTATGATTGTGTGAAGCAGTCTTGGGAGAAACCCTCAAGGAAAACACATATATCTGCTATTATTGCTGATAAACTGAAAACTCTCAGGCAGGATCTGAAGAAATGGAAGCTGGGGATTTCTAAGATTAAAATTTTGATTGATAAATGTAATAAGGTGGTGATCATCCTGGATAATCTTGAGGAGTTGAGGCCCTTGTTTAGGCAAGAATTTAATTTTAGGAAGATTGTTAAACTACATGTGGAGCATCCGCTACATCTTCAGTTCTTGTACTGGAAAAAAGATGCACAATCAGATATATCAAAGTGGGGGAGGAGAATACTAAGTTCTTCCATGCAATGGCTACTGAAAGACACAGAAGAAACTCTATTGCTAGTCTTCAACTGCAGGATGGTACAATAATCTCTGAACATAGTCAGATGGAAGGCATTATTTGGTCTGCTTTCAAGGGGAGAATGGGCACTTCTAGAGGAATTAATATGGGGTTTGATTTAAACACTCTCCTTACACCTGTTCCTGGCTTAGATGCTTTAACCAAGCCCTTCACAGTAGAGGAGATTGAGAATGTGGTGAAGCATATGCCAGTGGACAAGGCCCCTGGACCTGATGGTTTTAATGGTCTCTTTTTTAAGAAATGATGGCCTCTTATTAGCAAGGATTTTATTGCCCTTGCTCAGGAGTTTTTTGATGGATCTACACATCTTGCTAATTTGAACTCCTCCTATGTTACCTTCATCCCTAAAAAGCTTGCTCCTGAGGGAGTGGGGGATTATAGACCTTTGTCTTCAACTCGCTTGGGGGTAAAAATTTCTTTCTAAGATTGTTGCCAACAGGTTCCAAGAGCTCATTATGGAATGCATTCCTAAAACTCAGTATGGCTTCATTAAATCAAGAACAATTCAGGATTGTATTGGATGGACTTTGGAGTATTTGCATCAATGTCATCAATCTAAGAGGCCCATTCTCATTCTTAAGCTTGATTTTGAAAAAGCCTTTGACTCCATTGAGCACTCTGTTATTTTTGAGATCATGAAGTATAAGGGCTTTAATAAGAAATGGATTGGTTGGATCAGGGAGCTTTTGACTACTGGTTCTTCTTCAGTGTTGCTTAATGGTGTGCCTGGTAAGCAGTTCTTGTGCAAGAAGGGGGTCAGGCAAGGTGATCTTGTCTCACCTCTCCTCTTTGTTTTGGCTGTTGATCTGCTGCAGTCAGTTGTTAATGAGATGCATGCCATGGGTGATCTGCAGCTGCCAATTCCATGCCATGATAAAGATTATCCAATCATTCAATATGTTGATGACACAATGATAATTTTGCCTGCTGTGGACAGTCAGTTGCTGGCTCTAAAGAGAATGTTGCTGGTCTTCTCTCAATCCACTGGACTGGATGTTAACTACCATAAATCTTGCATGATCCCAATTAATGTTTCTCAAGAGGAGACAAAGAGATTGGCTGATATTTTTGGTTGCCAAGTAGGAGCTATTCCTTTTACTTACCTGGGTCTTCCTGTTGGCACTACTAAGCCCAAAATGATTGATCTTATGCCCTTGGTGGATTGCATGGAAAGAAGAATGACTGCTAGCTCCTCCTTTTTGGCCCAAGGGGGGAGGCTCCAGTACTTAAACTCTGCTCTGTCATCTCTTCCTATTTTTTCCTGTGCAGTTTGCTGATTAATCCTGGAATTTTAAAGCAGTTGCAAAGGATTCAAAGGCAGTGTTTGTGGAGAAAGAACAGACAAGAGCCTGCCCCCTCTTTGGCTGCTTGGGAGCTGATCTGCAGGCATAAAAATAGAGGTGGGTTGGGTATTTTGAATCTTGGAATTCAGAATGTGGGCCTGCTTCTCAAACATTTGAACAAGTTCTTCAATAAGGCTGTAGTACCTTGGGTTAATCTTGTCTGGAATTCTTACTATCATGGAGTTGTACCACAGGGTACATCTTCATGTGGATCTTTTTGGTGGAAGGATATCCTCAAGTTGGTGGACCATTTCAGAGAGGTGACTTGGATTAAGGTCAATCAGGGGGATACTGCTTTATTCTGGTCTGACAAATGGCAGCTAGGAAATTATGTTACCCCTTTGCAGCAAAGATTCCCTAGGCTCTTTTCTTACTGCAAAGATGCTCTGTCAACTATCAAAGAGGCCTTGGTTTGCTCAGACCTGATTTCTTGGTTTAATTTGCCTTTATCTGAGCAGGCTTACATGGAGTTTCTTTCTCTTAAAGATTTGCTGCTGCTTCATGAGGTTGAACCTTCTGCAATGGATGTGTGGTACTGGCATGGATCTGATAAATTCTATACCCCCAAGAGGTTTTACATCCAAATGCATTTGAATCTGCCATTTAATCCCCTTCTGAATTGGATTTGGTCAAGCTCTTGCACAATGAAAATAAAGGTTTTTGTCTGGATGATGATCATGGACAGGTTGAATACTAAGGACATGGTTGAGAGAAGGCATTGGCATATTGAAGATGGGATCTCTTGTGTGTTCTGTCATTTGCAGGTCAGGGAAGATAGGGATCACCGCTTTTTCAATTGTCTCTTTAGCCAACGAGTGTGGAATTACCTTCAGATTGATTGGTCTCAAGGTAACAACATGACAAAAATTGTTGTCAATGCCAGAAGGGACTTCAATAAGCCTTTCTTTGCTGAAGTGGTGTTCACTGCTTGCTGGAATATTTGGCTGATTAGGAATGCAAAAGTATTTAGGCATATTAGACCTAGCTTCAATCATTGGAGGAGATCTTTTGTACATGACATATCTTTAATCTCCTTTAGGATTAAGCCTAGATTCAAGGATAGCCTTGTTCGCTGGGTAACTTTTCTTCCCCCTTGATGTACTTTCACCTTATTTTCTAGCTTAGTTTAGGCTTTTTCTTTGGGGTTATTCTTCATAACCTTGTATATATTGTAACTTTATGGGTTGGAATAAAATGATAGGCTGTGGGGTTTTCCCTACAGTGCACAGTAAAAAAAAATCATCATCAAGTGTATCATCTTCCACAATTATCTTTGATTCATTTTCATGAGGCACAACAATGATAGGAGCAACATTATTTGGGAGAGATACCTTTTTACCTCTATTCTTTCTTCTTTTCTTCTTCTTCACCACATCATGCATGGGTTTAATTAATCTTCTCAAGCTTCTTATTGATGAGATTGGTTGGATAGGAAGCTCCTCCTCGTTACCCGATTCATCATAATAAACACTAGGAGGGTATTGGGGGATATTTTCCCTTTCATTAGTACTCTCTTCATATTCTATTTGTTTTCTTGACTTTAGATAGTTGGCAATATAAGGATTCTCAATGCAATTTACCGCACAAAACATATAAATTTCTTCTAGATCAAAATCAAGAAACCTCTCGGGGTTTGGAAACCCTTAGTTATACGTTTCATTTCTATATATCCCAAAAGAAGACTAAGCTCTTTATGATGCTCAAGGGTAATCAAGGTATCACAATTTTTGGACACGATTTGATCATGAAATAATTTTCATTGGAGATTTAAATGACGACATTCATTGCAAAGTTCACAAGGATGGCGAAAAAAATTACATCTTTCAGCACAATCATCTAGCCTCTCTTGCAACTTTTTCGTTTCTAAATATTTATGCTTCTTACAAAATTTATCTTCCCTTTTTGGTGTGCAAAGGCACTCCCAATTCATTCCGCAAAAAGTGACATGCTTATAAGAAACATTTTTGTCATGACTTATGCAATCATCGTTAGAATTTTGGATATTCAAAGATTCACACTAACAACATTGCGATCATGCTCATCATTCAAATATTTTGTGCCAAGCATTTTATTGATTTCTTGTTCTAACAATTGAGCACAATTTTCCAAACCATCATTTTCAAGAAACATATTATAAAGATGATCAATAATATGATGCAACCTCAATTCCATTTTTATGTAGTTTTCTTTTATAAACCAAACTAGTGATAAAACAAGAAACTAAAAGATTCAATTGCAAGATCTAAAGATATACCTTCATGCACTCACCTCCCCGGCAACGGCGCCAGAAAGAGCTTGATGTCTACTACGCAACTTTATTCTTGTAGACACGTGTTGGGCCTCCAAGCGCATAGTTTTGTAGGACAGTAGCAATTTTCCCTCAAGTGGATGACCTAAGGTTTATCAATCCGTGAGAGGTGTAGGATGAAGGTGGTCTCTCTCAAATGACCCTGCAACCAAATACAAGAAATCTGTTGTGTCCCCAACACACCCAATACAATGGCAAATTGTATAGGTGCACTAGTTCGGTGAAGAGATGGTGATAAAAGTGTAATATTGATGGTAGAAATATATTTTTGTAATCTAAATAAATAAAAACATCAAGGTAGCAATTAGTAATCGGGCACAAAAACGGTATTGCAATGCTTAAAAACAAGGCCTAGGGTCCGTACTTTCGCTAATGCAATCTCTCAACAATGCTAACATAGTTGGATCATATGATTATCCCTCAAAGTGTAACGAAGAATCACTCCCTAGTTCCTATTAGCGGAGAACAAAAGATAGGAATTGTTTGTAGGGTATGAAACCACCTCAAAGCTATTATTTCCGTTCAATCTATTCAAGAGTCCGTACTAAAATAACACGAAGCTATTTTCCGCTCGATCTATCCTAGAGTCCCTACTAAGATAACACCAAAGCAAGTTCATATTCATAATACTCAATCCACACAAAGAACTATAAAGAGACCCCAAAGTTTCTACCGGAGAAAAACGTGCATCAACCCCTATGCATAGATTACCCCAATATCACTATGGGAATCCGCGAGTTGAATGCCAAGACACATATCAAGTGAATCAATATGATACCCCAATTGTCATCACAAGTATTCATACCGCAAGATATATATCATGTGTTCTCATCTCTGAATATTCAATCCGACAAGACAAAACTTCAAAGGGTAAAGATTCAATTCATCATAAAAAGAGTATAGAGGGTAGAAACATCATATGATCCGACTATATTAACAAAGCCCATGATAGAGATCACGAGAGAGAGAGAGAGAGAGATTTATCACATAGCTACTGGTACAAACCCTCAGCCCCGAGGGTGGACTACTCCCTCCTCATCGTGGTGGTTGCCGGGATGATGAAGATGGCCACCGGAGATGATTCCCCCCTCCGACAGGGTGCCGGAACGGGGTCTAGATTGGTTTTCGGTGGCTACATAGCCTTGCGACGGCGGAACTTCTGATTTAGGTTAACCCCGAAGGGTTTCGGAATATTTGGGAATTTATAGTGCAAAGAGGGGGTGCGGGAGGCCACCGAGGTGGGCATAACCCACCTGGGCGCGCCAGGGGGGCCTGGCGCGCCCTGGTGGGTTGTGCCCCCCTCGGGGCACCCCCGAGGTGCTGCTCTGGCCCAAAGGATGTCTCCTGGCCCATAAAAAATCTCCGTGGAGTTTCGCGGTGTTTGGACTCCGTTTGATATTGATTTCCTGCGATGTAAAAAACAAGCAAAATACAGCAACTGGCACTAGGCACTGGGTCAATAGGTTAGTCCCAAAAAATGATATAAAGTTGCTATAAAATGATTGTAAAACATCCAAGAATGATAAATAAACAGCTTGAATACTTCATAAATTATAGATACGTTGGAGACGTATCAGCCGAGAGCATCCTGACCACAAACCAGCACCTGCACGGTCGCGGAAACCTCCTCGCCAGCACCCATCCATCCTCAACCGACCACCAGCATGTAATCGCCGCAAATCCTGGCCGCGGCGCCACCAACACCACAAAGGGGCCGCCTTCCTCCGAAACAAGTTGGCGTCGACAAGAGCCACAACGCGCGCCCCGGCCACCACAGTAAATCCCAGCCACCGCTCCCGGCACCACCACACATGGTTGAGATCTGCATCCACCAAGGCCCCACGCCGCAACCTCCTGCAACCACCACCAAGCTCGAAGAAGACCACCGCCCTGCTCCACCACACGACCGCACACCACCTCTTCTCCTGCTCTCCACCGTGCAGCACCTCCACCGGCATCGCCACATCGGGCAAGAGCCGCCACCGACACCCCCATGGTGCCCAGAGGCCGCCAAGACCTGACGAACACCACGCCTCACGCGCAACCATGGCCCAGATCCGAGCAGATCCAGATCGGGATCGGGGTCACGGACCCCAGGCCGCAGCCGCCGCGGAGGCCACACCACTGGACGACGCCCTGCCCTCCACCCCCGCCAGAGAACCGAGCCAGCGCCGGAGCTCCGCCGCACCACACCGCCAAGCCGCCGTCGGGATTACTCGCGCCGCCGTCGGGGGAGAGAAAGGGACGCGCCAAGGAGATGCCCCGCTGCCGCCAGCACTACCCGGGCTTTGCCCGGCAGTGGCCCTTGGCAGCGGCGAGGGGGAAGGGAGGTTGGAGAAGTCCGGCGGCGGGGAAGCTAGGGTTCCCCTGAGTCGCCACAGAGAGGGGCGCAAGGGACGGGGTACATACCCCCCATGTTAGAGGCCAGTCCGCGTCAAGAATAGCTCAGACCATGACATAGAACAGGACCTACTTTACGTTGCCGCTATTTTTACTTTTCCATTGTCTCTGTAAAAGAGAAAAAGGTTGACCCCGCGCAAAAGAAAATATGTTTTGTGTTTTAAATACATGATGAAATGCATGGTACTCAGCAGATGACGTGAAGTATATGATTGGATTAGGCCAACTCCAACCGTCAATCCCAAACGGATGTCCCGTTTTATCCGGATTTTGTCCATTTGGGTCGAAAAAATGGACACGGGCGTTTGGATGCGGTTGTTCGGCCATCGGTGCGTCCAATCGGCCTGCCCATCCCAAACTGTCCGTTTTTTTACTTGCAAATTTGACGCAAAAACAAACCCAAACAAACATTGCACATAATTTAAAAACATTAATATAAACATAAACGTTCACAAATGTCCAGTCCACCGCACTCTTAACAAAAAACATAAAATTTAAACAAAATTAAAAAAAGCTAGATAAGCCCGTCGCCGCCCCGGCCGCCGTCGTGTTCAGTCGCCGCCGCCGCCGTCCTCGTCGCTAGTGAGGTCGATGTAGGAAGGCGGCGTTCAAAGGTGGGCATGCGGCCCCTACCAGGAGGGAGGCGTCTGCGGATGCACGATCTCTAGCTGTGGCGGAGACGGTGACCACGTGTCGGCGTGCATGGCACTGTCTCCGTCCACGACCACCTTTGGACGACCAATACAGGGTTCCATGCTGCGGGCTCCTCCTCCACCTCCATGGCCGCCTCCTTGACCACGGCATCGAGCTCCGGGATGCGACGTCGCCGGCCAGGGAGAGGGACGTCATTTCTTCGAGGCCTGCCACTGGGCCTCGTCGTGGGTGTGGACGGAGTCCTGTAGCACCCGCCTATCTAGCTCTTCCTCCTCCTCGGCAATCATCAGAGCGGGTGGTCACGGGGACAACAATGAGGAAGGCGTTGGCGTCAGGCCATGAACCAGCCTACGCCCGCGTGGCTGGGGTGGGCTGGGAGCGGGCGGCGGGCTTGGAGCATGACCAGAAAAGAAAAAATTTCTGGTGAAGGTCATGCTCGTCGCAGAGCCATGTATCCCACAGCGAGGAATCCACGGCGTACCTCTAGTCGTGAACGAGGTCCAAGGGCAGGCGGGCACGGCGGCTGTCGATCTCCTCACGGCGGGCGCAGCCGCTCACCGGGTTCACTAGAATGGGCACCCGATCCGCGGAGAGCACCAACTGGTGGGGAGGTGAACGTCTCTCCACGACAACGGCGTGTCGTCTCCCAATACTGCTTGCATATCTCCGCCTTGACGTACGACCGCATCCGAGGTGCGGCCGCCGGCGGCGTAATGTGGAATGCGGGAGGTGGAGGTGGGGGGGAGGAGGAGGGGTGGAGCGGCGACGACGGCGGGAGGACGACCAGGGATCCACTCCCACACCATTGTCGTCGCCGAGGGAGGTCGGGAGAGGAGGTGGAAGAGCGGCGAGCTAGGGTTTGGGTGTCGGGGCACGAGGAGGCACGCGTCGATGGAAGTGGAAGCCTTTGGACTGGCTGATCCACGGCTTCCGCATTAAAAAGGACAGCGACCGGGTGGATGGGTGGCTGGCGGGGGTCCGTCCACTTGTACGCAGTTAATTTGGGTGGTCGGAGGTAGGTGGCTGGTCGACAGGCGAGCCCGAGGTGGCGAGGAGTGGGCGTGTGGGTGCCCGTTCGCTGTCCGCGTGGACGCAAGCCGGGCGCATGTTTTGCGCCGAAAATGGGTTGAGTCGGACGCCAAACCGATGTTTTTTGTGGATGAGGTCACGCGTTTGGTTGTCGCTTCTGTCTGTGTGGGTTAAAACGGACACGGCGGGCGGGATGGGTCGTCAATCCCCTATCTAGGCCAAGATGCTTGCTCCGCATATTTTTTTCTTCTTCTTCGATTGAGCCGCAGGAAAAAATAGTAAGTGTACAAAAATAAATTAGTGTTTTCTTTATAACCTACGCTCCGAGTGGGTCGACTGCGATTACATAACGCATGTTGCGTTGGGCCACTTCTGGGCCTCAAAACACCAACTAAATAAATTGGCGATTTCTATTAACACTAAATATTACCACGTCGCCCCCTTAGAACAACCACCTCCAATTTAAATGCATCTTCAAGTTACCTATTATTGATATACTCAATAAGTCATCATAAACAGTACCACCTCGCCTCTTATAACCAAGACAACCAATTTATATATGTCGACAGATGGAATAACTGGACGCATGAGATGGGTAACAATGTCTCCCGTTGCAACGCATAGACATTTATATATTTTATAAACTACTAGCAAAAGGGCCTATACGTTACAACGGAAGAAAAAAATCATAATCTTCAATGGCCACAACGACATTTTGCTGCATCACCGAGCTACACTATCACTCTCATGTTTTAAACTCATGCACATATTCGAAATCGTGAAAAAAATTTCAAATTCATGAAACACTTTTGCAAAATTTTGAACATTTTCTAAAATCAAGAACATTTTAAACTATTTGCAAACATTTTTTCAAATTGTGAACATTCTTAAAACAATTACCTTGAATTGCCGAACATTTCTAGAATCGAAGATTTTTTTTTTGAAATTGGTGGAACAGTTTTTGAAATTTACGTACATTGTTTTAATTTAACAAACATTTTCTGTAATGCATGATCATTTTTTAAATCAGTGAATATTTTATGAATGATTAAACTATTCTACGGGTCACGAACTGTTTTTGAATTTTTAGGATTTTTTTATAACATTTTTCGGATTTGCACAAAATTTCGAACATTTTTTAAATCATGAACAGTTTTTAGTCCCTGAAGATTTGTTTTTAAAATTTCGAACATTTTTTTGAATAAGAAAACCATTTTTTACAAAATCACAAACATTATTTGAATCCACAAACATTTTATGATTTAGTAAATATTTTATTTTAATATTATCAATTTTTAAAATATTTGGAACTTTTCAAGTCCCAAATTATTTAAAATAGAAAAATAGAAAAATAAAAATAAAATATAAAAACGAAATATAAATAACATACCGCCCGAACATTGGCCGGGCGAAACGGGCGCGCTGCGTCTTCTCTCAACGCTCAGAGCATAGTATAGCAGGTCCCTACTATATGGGCCAGCCCTGATGGGGATTCCATGTACGAAACTTTTTTTTATCACTTAGGTAATGTTGGTGGGTAATATTTTGTAACTTTAGGGGAAAATTTCGTGTCATACCGCCAGAAACAATAGCCCCGATATTATTAGGTATATAAATATAGATATATAGAATACAAGAGAACTAAAAAAAACGAAAGAAAAGCCAGAAAACCGGGAGAGGTCCAAATCAGCGCCTTCAACACTGGCCGAGCGGCGCGTAGCAGGCCGCGGCCCAACTTGATGCTTCACTCGGCTTGATGTACTCGCTCGCCACGCTTGCGATTTAGCTGCTGGTTTCTAGAAAAAAAATCAACAATCTCGTTTTTTATGTATTAAATAGATTCATGAATTCATTTTTTCGTAGATTTAAAGAAAGATCACAAATTTAGAAAAAAATCATGAATTTGATTTTTTCATGACTATAAAATTATTATTTTGTGAATGTGAAAATTTTCACGTGTTTGAAAAAAGTTCATGGATTTGAAAAAGTTTTATGAATTTGATATAAGTTCATGTATTTCAAAAAAGTTCATTGGTTTTTTAAAAAAAGTTCAACAATTTGAAAAATAACAAAATTGATAAAACAAAGAACGAATGGAGAAAAAAATCGAAAAATAAAAAAGATAAAAAAGATTTAAAAAGGGGAAATAAGACCAAACTGAGAAGCATCTAGAAGCTTCCAAAATCATTATGCACCACCTCCCGCGAAACCGGCATGCAACTATGTACAGTAAACACGTTGCGAACGCGATGGGAAAAAAATGAAATGGACCAAGCCCAGGACAAGGGGTTAGGGAGGTGTAGCCTTGTAGGCCAACAAATGGTAATAATGGGCGCGTAAGGCCCTACATAGAAAATGGTTGTCTTCAGTGCCGTAATAACTTGTGTGCTATATATTGCTTGGACAATAGAGGCAAAAATATAAACGACAACCCACCACAAACGATGCTCACCGCACATACATCATGCTAGAGCCCAGTCACCAAGACCATGCCGTACCCGTCAACTACAAGTCATCTGTGATGATTTCGCCAATCTCAAGATATTGTTATGTATCAGTATCTCAAACATAGACATAGGGTGTCCGTGTCTGCGTTCATAAGGACAAGTGTATTTTATTTCAAAATTCTTAATTTTTTAAAAAATTGTAACATTTTGAAGTCCCAAATTATTTAAAGTACAAAAACGAAAAGAAAAATATATAATAAAAATAAAAATAAAATTTAAATAATAGGCCGCCCGGACATTGCCAGGCCAAATGGGCACGCTGCGTCTCCTCTCAACACACAGAGCTTAGTATAGGAGGTCCCTACTGCATGGGCTGGCCCAGGCAGGGATTCCCCTGTATGAAACGTTTTCTTATCACTTAAAGGTGATGTTGGTGTGTAATATTTTGCAACTTTAGGGGCAATTTTCGTGTCGTATCGCCAGAAACAATAGTCCCGTTATTATTAAGTATAGATATAGATATATATAGAATACAAGCAAACTAAAAAAAATGAAAGAAAAGCAGAAAACCTAACCTCTCCAGGAGAGGTCCAAATCAGCGCCTTCAACGCTTGTTGGCCAAGCGGCGCTAGCATGCAGGCGTAGCAGGCCGCGGCCCAACTTGATGCTTCACTCGCTTGATGCACTCGATCGCCACGCTTACGATTTAGCTGCTGGTTTCTAGAAAAAAAAAAATCAACAATCTCGTTTTCTATGTGTTAAATAGATTCATAAATTCATTTTTTCGCAGATTTAAATAAAGTCCACAAATTAATTTTTTTCATGAATTTCATTTTTTTCGCGACCATAAAATTGTTCGTCTGTGAATTTGAAAAATTTCACGGGACGTCAAAAAATTCATGGATTTGAAAAACTTTTATGAATTTGATATAAGTTCACGTATTTCTAAAAAGTTCATTGATTTGGAAAAAAAAGTTCAACAATTTAAAAAAATATCAAAACTGATAAAACAAAGAAGGAAAGGAGAAAAAATCAAAAAGTAAAAATATAAAAAGATAAAAAAGTGGAAATAAGGCCAAACTAAGAAGCATCTAGAAGCTTCCAAAATCATTATGCGCCAGCGCTCGCGAAACCGGCACGCGCACTATGTAGAGTAGCCACGTTGCGAACGCAAAGAAAAAAAATAAATGGACCAAGCCCAGGACCGGGGGGTGTAGCCTTGTAGGCCAACAAATAGTAATAATCGGCGCGTAAGTCGCTACGTAGAAAATTGACGTTTTCGGTACCGCAATAACTTGTGTGCTATATATTGCCTGGAAAATAGAGGCAAAAATAAAAGCAACACCCCACCACAAACCCGTTCACCGCACATACACCATGCTACAGCCCAATCGCCAAGATCATGTCGTACGAGTCAACTACGAGGCGTCGGTGGTGATTTCGTCAATCTCAAGATGTTGCTCTGTATCAGTATCTGAGACATGGTCATAGAGTGTTCGTGGGTGCGTTCATAAGAACAAGTGTATGTGTGTAGCTGCGATTGTACCGTGTTAAAAAAAGTTAACACCAAGTCATGCCACGGGACAGGACCTGCTTTACGATGCCGCTATTTTTCCTTTTGCACAGTTTCCCATGAAAAAAAGATGTAATAAAATGCATGCTACTCAGCAGAGCACGTGAAGTATATTATCGATTAGTGAGTAAAAAGATCCAGGGCCAAAAGTAATCAAAGATACGTGCGCCGTGTGTAGAGCTATCCATAGCAAACATGTTATTCACGCATTAATATGATGTGCAGACTCCAAATTGTTAGAAAGGATAAAGACAGATCGACGAAATCGTTGTTTATTGCTTGAGCCTCGTAGGCATATATACAGAAGTACATGATTAACTTAGAATACAAGATAAGCCGGAACAAATCATAGTATATTTTGTATTTCCTAACTAATCATAATACTCAACGTCCCCGCAGTCACAACGGTAGTGACGCAGACGGTGAGACTGGAGAAGAATCCGAAGATAAGCCGACAGACATCTCCCCGCAGTCGTAACGGTCAATGCATCGCCGAAGTTGTGGCCGGAGTGGAAACCGACGAGGTTGCTCAAACAAGGCAGGAGCCCTTTGTGCCGATGTCGATGTAGCCGAGAGTGTAGGGTGGTGTAGCGTGGTCGAGGTTGCCATGCGAAGAATGCCGTGGTCGATGTCGAGTCGGGGTAGCCGGTGTCAAGGAAGTTGTCGTGGAGCCGCGGGCGCAAGGAGGCGCTAATTTAGTCATGGGCGCAGTGGTGTCGAAGTACTGGTGCGCCAGGAAGAAGACGTTGTTCATGAGGCGTCGCGCCGGGTTTGCTAAACCTGGGACACGTCGTAGATAAAGGCACGCGTCAATGTTGCCAGGACCGGGCATGCGTAGACGGACGAAGACGAAGTTGACAAAACGCCGCACCAGACTTGCCAGGCCCGGGGACACGTTGTGGACGAAAGCACGCATCGGTGGTGCCAGCACCGGGGATGCGTAGATGAGGGACCTGTATGAGTTGTACGCCATGTCGAGGAGTCGGCGGGGCTAGCAGAGAAGGAGACTCGACGACGCTCGTGGCGCCAATCGGCATGGGGTCGATGTCACCAACGGTGGTCGGAGTAGACGAAGTGGTCGGGGAAGATGACGACGACGCTGGCGACGAGCTGTTGCTGGACGAAGACGAAGGGGGTGGATGGGCAGCAGCGGCTACGGGACTAGCGGCGGCGGCGCTGCTCGAAGTAGGCGAGAAACCCAACAACGTGACGAAGACCGCCTCGGATGGTGGCGTTCCCGGGCCAAGGGAGGCGGCGCGACGCATACCACTAGAAGTCGACGCGTGGGGACCGCGGAGTGGACCGCGGGCCGCGGTGCGACGGCACGAAGGGGCGACGCAGCGGCAGCATGCGGGTCGGGACGACAGCGGGAAGACCTCGTTGCGGTGGCGTGAACCGCAGACCACGGCGCTACGACCCAAAGAGTGGCGCAGTGACGAAGCGCGGGTCGGTGCAACCGCGGGGAGGACCTTGGGGCGGCGGCGTGCATAGCATGTCGCAGCACTATGGCCCGAAGGGGCAACGCAGCGGCGACGCGCGAGTCGGTGCAGCCGCGAGGAGAACCACGGGGCGGCGACGCTGCGGCCCGGCGATGCGGCGCATCGGCAGCCCGTTGCTCGATTGGTGGTGGGGCGGGCTGAACTCGGGGACGATCTTCACAGGACTTACGGAGGCGCGCGCAAGCTACTAGCTAGGTCCGGTGCGGATGAAGCGGAGTGGCGACCAGGTGATCAATCTGGCCGCTCGCAAGGTCGGGGTCACTGGTCGGTGATGAGGTGGCCGAGCCACGGAGGCCACGCGTGAGGGATGCGCGAATAGTCGGTGCGTGCACGCGGCCCACGCCCGAAAGGGGTGCAAGCGGCGCCGTAGAACACAGCCGGTCCACGCATCATGTGCGACGAGGTGATAGGGCCAGTGGACAGATGCAGCCGGCGGGGGTGGACGTGAGGTGATGCAGGATCCTGATCAGATGAGGGCAATGACGGTCGGCATAGAGCGACAGGCGGGCAGACACGCGAACAACGGCCGGGACGGGCCACCGCATCGCGTGAGGCCGTCGGGTCGAGGAGGAGGCGGCGCGCCGGTGTCGGAGTAGAGGCGTACGGGTGTCGACGACGGCGGCGGCACGCAAACCGTTCTTAGATCAGAAAACCAAAAAGAAAACGCTGATCAAGAGGACCGACAAGAGAGAAAAATCCCGATCAAGAGACGGGAAAAGACTATCTAGGGCAACTGGTCAACACGAGGTACGGGCGGCACAGCCTCCGGCGGCGGTCATGGAGGCCGACCGTCCCGGGAACGGCGCGCGGGGTGGAAGCGGTGAACGCGGATATGATTGGATCGATTAGGCTAATACCATATTGAAAATGATAGAAAAAGATTGATGGAATAGTTGTTTATGGCTTGAGTTGCTTAAGCCTCGTAGGCATACATGATCAATTTAAAGTGCAAGACAAGCGAGAACAGGTCCTAATCTATCTCGTAGTTTTTAATTAATCATAATACTCAGCACAAATGTTAGCTCAAAGGAAGGGGAGGGGACTCGAAAACGACGGCCCGTTTGTATGTAGAATAGTAATGTAGTGCTACGTCTACGTGTATCATGGCATATAGCTGAGGCTGTCGTAGCGAGCGTAGTGGCGTAGCAGCAGCGAGTGACGCAAGGCATTGGCCGGAGGGCCTGGGCAATGCTGCATGCTTCATGCTGATGCCGGGTAAAGGGCGATGGACTTTGCTTTGCGTATGGATTAGTCGCCAGGCCAGTTTTGCCTTTGCCATGCTACGCGTATGCATGCGTGACGACCGATGGGAGTGGTATGCTATACGGGGAGCTCCTTCTCCGTCTCTTTCGACACCCCAGCGACGTGCCGGCCCTATTCACGGAAACTCATCCTCATCACGCCATGCCATGCCTAGGCCTACATCCACTGCACCAACTTTTTCTTTCGCCTTGCCTGTGCTGTGCAGCATGACTTCCCATATTTCAAAGCCATCGTTACCATAGTACCTCCTTTTTTTTTCTTTGCCGGAAGCCCTTGCCACTTTGCTTTGACCGGCACATATTTACATACTTGTATGTATCACGACCAACAGTACTAATGTTGTATAGTTTTTCTAGCATGTCAATGTTTTTTTTTCTTCATTTTTTCTGGGGAGATTTTTCTTCTTATTCTAGCTAGTACTACTACGTGTCAAAGCATCATGACGCGTAGCAAATAACCGTGCCTGAAATATCGCTTGTATTACTACTAGTGCAGATGAGTTGATTGTGGATCGTCACACGAACAGTGCTTGCTTGCCAGCGGCATCTAGTCTTAGCTAACCTCAGCATTCTTACCGGCCATGACCAACAAAAAAGCGTCTGCTAAAAACAAGCCGGTACAGTGAGTGAGGTTAAAGCTACCTCACGCCTTTGAACCAAGCCTCCAAAAAAAAAAGGCAAGTCACGTTTCATGGGGCTTTGCTCTGCTGCTGCATGCGTCTGGCATCTGCGACTGCGTGCGTACGTACCGGTACCAGCGTACTACTCTACTACGGACAGTCGCGTGCATCACCTTCTGTGGACGCGTCTTCCCACTCTCCATCAAATCAAAATTCAATTTTCCACCAACAAAATGCTACTACAGCTTCAACAACTATACTCTTATTAGGATTATTTTTCCTCTACTAGGAGTACTACTACAAGTATGCATGCGACTGCGAGGCATGTATACCAATCAAGACGTCCAATTGAGTACGCATCAGTATACACGAACATGCATAGAGATGATAGTGTCTATGGTTTACGGTGGACAGATACTTGATTTATCTCAGGATAATAATAACACAATGTGCATGCTAGTTTGCTAGGCGTCATTGCATTACATTGTTGGTCTGATCTGATGGCTAGTATCCCTCCACTCTCTAACTAGATAAGCGTCACCTACAAAAACAAACACACGCAACTGACAAGGCTAATTGAGCTTTCCTTGTTAACTATATCTACATCTCACTAGCCAGTGAAGCTCAACACACCATGCAACGCACAGCCACAGCCACAGGCACGGCACAAGAAAAGAAAAGACGACCAACACACAAAGTAAACGCCGTCGTTGATCACCACCACCATCAGTTCCGGCCGGCCGGCGAGACAGCAAAGCAATGCAGCTCGCGGCTCAGAGCCAGAGCGCGCCGGCGTCCTTGAGGAGCGGGACGAGCGTGCCGTTGATGTGGCACGCCATCACCTTCTCCACGCCGCCCAGGAGCCTCCCGCCGACGAACACCACGGGCACTGGCGGCTGCTGGTGGTGGCCGGCGCCGGGTCCGGGGGGCAGCAGCTGCGCCAGCGCCGCCTGGATCTCTCGCCCGGCGCCGCCCATCTGGTCCAACTCGTAGACGGTGGGGCCGACCCCCAGGCCAAGCAGGAGGCGCTTGACGACGTGGCACATGCAGCAGCCGCTGGCGCTGAAGACGACCACCGCGTTGCCGCTGGCCATGCGAGCCACCCGCTCGTACACCGCCGCCTCCTCCGCCTCCGCCATGATGCCGCCGCCCACCACGCCCTCCACCTGCTGCTGCATCCTCAACATCTTGGCGCCTCCTTCTCCCTCCCCGGCCTAGCCTAGCTAGCTAGTGAGAGTGTAGTTAATTGTTTGTTGGCGCAGTGCAAGGGAACGAGGATGAGGAACAGGGAGCGGTGGACGTGCGTTTATATAGGAGAGGCGGACAGGTCGAAGGGTGAGTGTGTCTCGAATGGAAGTGTGATGGGAGAAGGGAAGGGAGTATACGGGGGTGGGGTGTGGGGGGTCAAAGAGACATGGATCGCTTTTGGCAGAGCTGGTCGCGAGCTCCGCAACGAACCCGGCACACTCTAGCCACCACTACTCCACCCCATTCCACTACGGTTACAAGAGATGAGAGTAAAGCGAGGAGCAAGTTAAAGAGCTATGCGGTAGCTTTTGTGCGTAGACGAGGAGAAGGAAAAAGCAAAGGGATGGCCGAAAGATGGATGCAATGCATGGCATGGCGAGCCGATCCTACTCCGTAGCATGCATGCATGCACGGCCGCCTAATCTACTTATGTTGTGGCACATCAGCAAAATCAGTTACTCCTTTTCTTTATAATGAACCAATGGGCCTTTAACGCTCTCAGAAAATATTGTCCATCTCGATTTACAGGCGAATTCTAAGTACTAGGAATTTACATGTATCTGCAGGCCAAGAATTTGAACGCCGACTATACGGAGGGAGGGAGGGAGGGAACGGAGCATGGACACGGCGTGACAAGACAATCGTCGATCGTCACGGCAGCCGACAAGCCGACAGCACGACGTCCCCCTCAGCCGCCGTTTGACTCCTCGGCCCCACTGCCACCAAACGCCGTCACGCCCATCGTCACCTCCTTCACGTCCCACATTGCCTTCACGTGATCGATTCCCCCACCAGGCCCCCGCGGCATGCATAACCGTCCATCGCTCTTGGGTCTTCCTCACCAACGGCTCACACCACACAACCAACCAATAGATCAGCACAACGGGCCATAGTCGGTTGCGCGCAGTAGAGCAACGGTAATAGTCCCCGTATTGACAGCCTCCGTACGTATATATGTATGTAGAGCGTCTATCATACTTCCTCCGAGCGAAAAAGTTTGTCCCAATCTTGTTTCTCAGTGGTGCTAGACAGTGGCGGCGCCAGGAATCGGCCACGTCCCAGGCCTTCCCAGGCAGCCTTTGTCTACTGTAGCGTACTGTAGCACTGTATCCACAGTAACATGCTGCAATCAATGAAGGACCAGCCCTCACGCCCAGGCAGCCGCCCGGGCTGCCTGGGCCTGTCTCCGCTACTGGTGCTAGATATATCTAATTGAGGGACAAACTTTTTTGGACGAAGGGAGTATGCATTATAAAGGTCAACGAGGTGATGCGTAAACATATGACACTTTTAGAGCATCTATAGCTGGACTTGGCAAACCCGGATCCCTATACGCAAGTGGGCGCGTCTGGACGCATTCACGGACAGCGCCGGGCGGCCCCTCATATGGGCTGTCGCACATCCACACACCTCAAATGCGGAGTTTTAAATCCAAGCACGTCAATCATACGATTCAAACTGTTTAAATTCAAGAGTTTAAACAAAGCAAATCAAATCATAGTTCAACAATTCGGGCATGCCAAAATAAAATCAGTGTCCAAGCGTGACGGATGCATCACTGGCTGGCCGAATCACTCGCCGGACGCCATCTATGCCGCCTACTTCGAGGCCATCTGCGCGTCCTGCTCCGCCTGCATCCGGGGCGCATGCTCCGCTTGCATCCTTGCCGCATGCTCTGTTGCTGCCGCTGCCGCCCTCTCCGCCTCGTACTCCCTACGATCGTTAACCTCCTTCTTCTCCATAAGCCACTTCTTTTCAAGAGGGTTTCGTCCGCTAACATGATCTTCGCATCCTCCGAGTCCCTGCGAGTTGCAACCTCTCCTTCTCAAGCTCAATCTCTCCAAATGTCTTGGCCTTCTTGAGCTCCCATTTGATCGCCCCCTCTTACTTCTCCAATTCGATCATCTCCCTCTCAATTTCCAGCTTCTTCTCCGCCCTCTTCCAGTCCCAACCCATCCTCTCCTTTTGCGCATCCAACATGAGCATGCACCGCTCCTCTTTCTTGTTCTCCCTCGCCGAAAAAAGCCCATCCATCTGGAATGCATTTTTGTAGCCGCGACGTCGCAGGAGGCCCTTTTCTTCTCCCACTTCTATCCCATGACTTGTCGGTTATCCTTTGGCACGGTGGCTCTTCCATTATCGATGACAATATCGTCCTCTTCATCGTCCAACCCAATTGATTTGTGGGAGTTTGAGCCATCATTCCTCTTCTTGCCGGCCTTGAGATTAGCAACAAGTCGTGTCCACTTTGGCTTGCCATTCAATAGGACCCAACGATGGCTAAAAGCAAACGCCATCTTCTCCGTTTCGTGATACAAAGTGGCCACCACCGCCGTCTAGCAAACAACATATGTATGAGCACGAGAAGGCAAACACAAGAATCATATGCAAATGATGATAAGATGAAGCAATCGAGCTTATGTGAGTTGCCACTCACATTCCCTTTGAGGGTGGCCGTTCACTTGTGAGTAGTACCCGACGTACTTGTGCACTTCCCCTTGAATGATCCCCCATCGATGCTGGAGAGATGCCAGACTACGGTTGGTGATGATTGGATGCGGCTCCACATATTCCTTTTTGTTCGTGATATTCCTTCCAAATCTTCTTCCAATACTTGTTCCCCATTTGTTCGGTGCCGTATATTGGATCCATTGTTGTGGCGACCAAGCTTTGACCAACAAGGTATCCTTAAAAGTTGAGAATGCCGGACCTCTTACCTATGTCGTCTTTCCCTTCTTCTTCTTCTTCTTGCTTGGATTGGGATCAGATGTTGTCCCAACTTCAAATGTGGTGCAAGTTGTATCCCCCAATTCGTACTCCATTTTGGGTCGGAACTTGATTATCATTGATCATGTTCGACAGGAACACCTCCTAATTGATCATGGTTTGCAAGCATTCATCATGTCCGAAATGAACTAGCAGTCTATGCAAAACATTGAACATGCCATATGCAAAGTTGATCGGACACGAGCAAAAGAACATACTCACTCTTGCTTTGTCATTCTGCCGAACGGGTCGTGGGCAGCCCGAGCGCCGCCGCTGCCCGTGCTTATCCGCGTCCGAACGAGCTGCGGTGAGTGACTTACGTCGATCGCCAACATCTGCGTGGGTGGAAAGCTCCCCGGAATGCCCCAATCGATCGTCGGATCCTCCTCTGTCCCAAAGTGGTCCGACAGCCCAATCCGCGTCGGCGGACGGATGGATGGGGTACGGGGTTCCGGGCGCGGGGGCGGGGGCGGGGGGGGCAACTTCTCGTCCATGTTCGCATCTCCCTGTGACGCTGCTGCTTCCCTCTCTCATTGCCGATGTCGTAGGTTCCTCCAGGCGATGTTCTCTGGCTTGCGGGACAAACCCGAGGACGGGATGCCGACTGACGAGGTGGACACAATCTCTATCATGAAGGTCAGTGATGGGTTGGACGACATCTAGGGAGGCAGGTCAAAACCGGTGATGAGGATGGGGAGCAAGAGTGGTGGACGGCGAGTGCTCGGACGCGGGAAAGGTAGGAGGGAGGAGGGAGGGGGAAGGGTTTTGTGGATTTGATGCAAATTGTGGTGGGGTAGGGCTGTCGGGTCCAACGTGGGGACGCGCCCTGGCGTCCCAATATCCGCCCCATATTTTGACTGGATGTCATGGGTGCCGATCAACTCGCGCGTTGGAGGCCTGTTTAAGGAGCCCGGTCGGGTCATATTTTGTGACCGGTCAGTGACCGGGTGTAAGTGCATCTAGTGCCACCCCTAGTTGGTTTTGGAGTATTGATGACAAACTTGGTTGAGGGACTAATGTGTTTCTGAGAATTGCAGGATAACACAGGTAGTAGTCCCTCATTGATTCAGTTTACCTACCGGAGATGACCTCTAAAAATGTGTGAAGACATTGAAGACAATGGCGGTATGTGAAGATATTCACAACGAAGATTATGACTCGAGAAGGCATTCACGCGAAGACTATGAAGTACGAAGACATAGTTGTTTCGTAGTTTCCTTTTCTTCTTTGTTGAGTCATAGGAACCACCGCACTGTTAAGTGGGGTCCAAGTGAACAAAGTCAGAGTGACTGAAGTGATGCTCAACCAAATCCTATGTCTTCGAGCGAAGACAATGATAGCAAATCTTATCCAGAGCTGGATGAGTCAGCTTTACTTGTAGCCCAAGTCAAGCTGTCGCGTGTGTTTGAAATCTGACCGTTGGACACGTGTCAGTTCCTTAGTGACTTAGGGTCATTTCAGACAAATCAGGTCGGGTTGCCTCCTGGCTATAAATAGCCCACCCCCTACACCATAAATTGGTGGCTGCTCAGAGTTAGAGCACGGCTTTTGTCGTTTGAGAGCAACCCACCTCCGAAGCATTTGAGAGAAAGATCCTTGCGAGGATAAAGCCCAAAACACCCAGAGCCAAAGAGTGTTAGGCATCCCTGAAGTCTTTCTGTCCGCGTGATCTGAAGACTTATTACACTTGAGGACTGTGAATCCTCCAGCCGGTTAGGCGTCGCGTTCTGAGCATCCAAGAGTCATTGTGGATTGCCGGTGAACGAAGTCTGTGAAGGTTTGGAAGTCTACCTTGAAGACTTACCTGAGTGATTGGGCAAGGACTAAGTGTTCTCAGCTCAAGGGGAATAAGGTGAAGACGCGGTCTTCTGAGTTGAATCTCAGCCTCCCTAACCAGACGTACAGTTGTCACAGCAACTGGAACTGGTCCAACAAATCCTTGTCCTCTCCAAGCAACTGGTTCTATCACTTTCCTCTCTTTACTTACAGTTTATCTTCATGAAGTCATTGCCTGCTTGCATGATCTGATTGACTTCACTGTGTGAAGACTGTTGTCGTTTGGCTTCATATTATCTTCCATCCTGATCCATACTACCTAGCTGCTAATAGTCTTCGTGCTTTCACTTCATTGCTTACTTGACTATGGCTTGCCTAGTGTAGTCTACCTTCCGCTGCATATCAATAGGTTCATTTCTATTGTCTGTCTTCGAAACTCCCATGTTTTGAAGACTTTCATAAAAATCGCCTATTCACCCCCCTCTAGTCGATAACTAGCACTTTCACCGGGTCCTCCGCCCGAGCATTTGAGGCGAGTTTGGGGAGCCTCGCTGTAGATACTCTTATGTTGCATGCCTCTATATTATGGGACCTACTCATTGGTGCGACATCTTTTTTCTCAACACCATGCCATCCTCATGTAAAGTGGGGATCACGTAAAGTTTTCTTCGAACACAAACATATAACATATGGAGCGCGCTTCAAAAGTTAGTCCTAAGACGCCCAATATGAAGGTTGTGATAACGGATATGGAGGGTGCTCCGTCAATTACTATAGGTGTATTTGGTAGGGTCCGTGGATGGTGCACGAGGGCAAAAGTTCACTACTCAACCCACTTTTAGGTGTTTGGTAGCCCGCACGAGGCCTTCTCAGCATGCACGAGCTCAGCCCAAATACCATCGTAGCATGCACGAAGAGAGAACACCCCAGCAATCATTCGCTGGTCAGCATGCCCGAGCAAAGTGAGTGACAACATGTTCCAAAAATGTTTACCAATTCAAATTTGTTTAACTTTTAAAAAAAGTTCAGATTTCCATTTTTTGTTTAAATTTAATAGATATCTTCTAAACTTCAAAAAATGTTTAGGTTTTCAAATTTTGTTTAAATGTTCAAAAAAATGTTCGGAATTTCAAGTTTTTTAACAAATAAAAATGTTCAAATTTCACATTTTGTTTAAATTTTAATATTTTGTGTAGAATTTTTAAAAAACATTTTTGAAAAATGTTCAGAATTTTTAAAAATGTTCAAATTTATATAATAAAATTGTTCGGAATTTGTTTAATTTTTAGAAAATCTTCGAAATTCCAAAAAAGGTTTACATAAAAAAATGTACAAAAGTTTTGTTCACATTTCAAAAAGTTGTTCAACATTAAAAAAATCTGGAATTAAAAATTGTCCAGCATGTCTATATAGATGCAGGCTGCCAAAAGTCTCAACTCAGCATGTCTTAGCACATACACCGGTACCAAACAACAACAATTGCATGTACTCAGCATGTATTAGAGGAGAACAACCATGCTAGATTGAGAATGCTACCAACACACCCTGCAATTCTAGAATTACTACATTGGCAATTATTGTGATGAGTGGTTCATTATGATGACTCTTTTAGAGTTGTCTTACATACCATTCTCCTATCTCTAACTCTAAAAAAAGATAACCGCACCATAGCAACTTCAGAATGAAAACCGAGTTGTAATTTATCGCATTAGAGTTCTATAATAAAAAAATGGATTAGAAAAATCACTCTCTAAATTAGGTCTCGATTGAGATCTGCAACTAACCCATCCACGAAATCTGACTCCCAAAAAGTCTTCTTTGTTAATCCGTCATCTCTTTTTCCATTAAAAGAAGTATTTGAACATCATTTCAAACACCATCTAATCTTCACTCTGCCCACACCGCCCCCGATCCCTCTTGGTGGTCGCGACGATCTCTAGCTCTACTCGTACATCCTCCTCCTGCATGGCCATAGAGCATCTCCAGCCGTTGTGCCCCCAGGGACGTTTTTTCGTCTGGCTAGGGCTACGCCGGAGCAAATTTTGGGCTGGGGGGGGGCAAATATTTCCAGCCATGTCCACCCCCAAGCATCTCTGCACCTCGACGAGGAGGACACGTGGTGGTAGCTCGGAGGTCCACGGCCACGTGGCGCGCAGCGAGGAAGCAGTCGGGCGCCACCGCTCCTCGAGCTCGCCCTGCGGCGGCTCCGGCATGCCCGGGATGGTGACGATGTCGAGGATGCCCCGGCCATGCGGTGGTGTGCCTCGGCAACGGCGGCGAGCAAGCGGAGGGCGAAGTCGCCATCCCCTTCCTCTGCATCTTGCGGGCAGCCCAACCAGGCGTGACGGCGACGCGCGGTTCCTGGCCGGCGAGCCACTCTCTGATGCAGTCCGGATGGAACGCGTGGCTACATTTGGGGAGGAGGCGGAGCTGGTCCCTGATACGTCTCCGTCGTATCTACTTTTCCTAATGCTTTTGCTCTTATTTTGGACTCTAATTTGCATGATTTGAATGAAACTAACCCAGACTGACGTTGTTTTTAGTAAAACTACTATGGTATTTTTTTGTGCAGAAATAAAAGTTCTCGTATTGGAAAGAAACTTTTTGGAGATTTATTTCAGAATAAAAGAAAAATACTGGAGCCAAGAACCACTGGAGGGGGGGGGGGGCTGGGTGAGCACAACCCACTAGATGCGCGCATGTGAGTTGTGCCCGCCTGGTGGCCCTGCAGAACCTGACTCCACTCCTTAAATACCTATATTTGGAGGAAAAAATCACGGAGGAAGATTTATCATGTTTCACGAGACAGAGCCGCCGCCACCTCCTGTTCTTCGTCGGGAGGCAAGATCTGGAGTCCGTTCAGATTTATGTCATCACCAACCCTTCTCCATTGCCAATTCCATGATACTCCCCACCGGGAGTGAGTAATTCCTTCGTAGGCTCGCTGGTCGGTGAGGAGTTGGATGAGATTCATCATGTAATCGAATTAGTTTTGTTAGGGCTTCATCCCTACTATCCACTATGTTCTGAGACTGATGTTGTTATGACTTTGCCATGCTTAATGCTTGTCACTTTGGGCCCGGGTGCCATGATTTCAGATCTGAGCCGTTCATGTTTTCACCATTATATCTATGTTCTAGATCCGATCTTGCAAGTCATATTCACCTACTACGTGTTATGATCCGTAAACCCGGAGTGACAATAATCGGGATACTTTGATGACCATAGTTTGAGGAGTTCATGTATTCACTATGTGTTAATGCTTTGTTCCGATTCTCTATTAAAAGGATGCCTTAATATCCTTTGTTTCCTTATGGACCCCGCTGCCACAGGAGGGTAGGACAAAAGATGTCATACAAGTTCTTTCCATAAGCACGCATGATTATTTACGGAATACATGCCTACATTATATTTATGAACTGGAGCTAGTTTTGTATCTCCCTAAGTTATGACTGTTATATGATGAATATCATCCAACGAATCCACTGATCCAATGCCTACGAATTTCTCATATATTGTTCTTCCTAAGTTACTACTACTGTTGTTACTGTTTCAGTTGCTACAAAATCATTGTTATCACTTTTACTGTTGCTGCTACTGTTACTGTTGGGGAACGTAGTATTTCAAAAAAATTCCTACGATCACGCAAGATCTATCTAGGAGCGCACAACAACGAGCGGGGAGAGTGTGTCCACGTACCCTCGTAGACCGAAAGCGGAAGCGTTAAGTAACGCGGTTGATGTAGTCGAACATCTTCGCGATCCAACCGATCCAAGTACCGAACGCACGGCACCTCCGCGATCTGCACACGTTCAGCTCGGGGACATCCCTCGTACTCTTGATCTAGCTGAGGCCGAGGGAGAGTTTCATCAGCACGACGGCGTGTTGACGGTGATGATGAAGTTATCGCCGCAGGGCTTCGCCTAAGTACTACGACAATATGACCGAGGTGAAATATGTGGAGGGGGGCACCGCACACGGCTAAGAATCAACTTGTGTGTATGGGGTGGCCCCCTCCCCCGTATATAAAGGAGTGGAGGAGGAGAGGGCCGGCATCATGGGGCGCGCCCAAGGGGGGATTCTTACTCCTAGTAGGAGTAGGTTTCCCCCTTCCCTAGTTGGAGTAGGAGAAGAAGGAAGAGGGAGAGAAGGAAAGCCCCCCCCCAATTCGGATTGGGCTTGGGGGGCGCACGCCTCCCACTTGGCCGCCTCCTCCTCTCTTCCACCATGGCCCATTAAGGCCCATTAACTCCTCGGGGGGTTCCGGTACTCCGATAAATGCCCGAACTCATCTGAAACCATTCCGGTGTCCAAACATAGCCTTCCAATATATAAATCTTCATGTCTCGACCATTTCGAGACTCCTCGTCATGTCCGTTATCACATCCGGGACTCCGAACTACCTTCGGTACATCAAAACACATAAACTCATAATACCGATCGTCATTGAACGTTAAGCGTGCGGACCCTACGGGTTCGAGAACTATGTAGACATGACCGAGACTCACTTCCGGTCAATAACCAATAGCGGAACCTGGATGCTCATATTGGTTCCTACATATTCTACGAAGATCTTTATAGGTCAAACCGCATAACAACATATGTTGTTCCCTTTGTCATCGGTATGTTACTTGCGCGAGATTCGATCGTCGGTATCATCATACCTAGTTCAATCTTGTTACCGGCAAGTCTCTTTACTCGTTCCGTAATGCATCATCCCGTAACAAACTCATTAGTCACATTGCTTGCAAGGCTTATAGTGATGTGCATTACCGAGAGGGCCCAGAGATACCTCTCCGATAATCGGAGTGACAAATCCTAATCTCGGTCTATGCCAACTCAACAAACACCATCAGAGACACCTGCAGAGCATCTTTATAATCACCCAGTTACGTTGTGACGTTTGATAGCACACTAAGTGTTCCTCCGGTACTCGGGAGTTGCATAATCTCATAGTCATAGGAAAATGTATAAGTTATGAAGAAAGCAATAGCAATAAACTAAACGATCATAGTGCTAAGCTAACGGATGGGTCAAGTCAATCACATCATTCTCTAATGATGTGATCCCTTGATCAAATGACAACTCATGTTTATGGTTAGGAAACATAACCATCTTTGATTAACGAGCTAGTCAAGTAGAGGCATACTAGTGACACTCTGTTTGTCTATGTATTCACACATGTACTAAGTTTCCGGTTAATACAATTCAAACATTTACCATGATATAAGGAAATATAAATAATAACTTTATTATTGCCTCTAGGGCACATTTCCTTCAGTCTCTCACTTGCACTAGAGTCAATAATCTAGATTACACAGTAATGATTCTAACACCCATGGAGTCTTGGTGCTGATCATGTTTTGCTCGTGAGAGAGGCCTAGTCAACGATTCTGCAACATTCATACCCGTATGTATTTTGAAAATCTCTATGTCTCCCTCCTTGACTTGATCGCGGATGGAATTGAAGCATCACTTGATGTGCTTGGTTCTCTTGTGAAATCTGGATTCCTTTGCCAAGGCAATTGCACCAGTATTGTCACAAAAGATTTTCATTGGACCCGATGCACTAGGTATGACACCTAGATCGGATATGAACTCCTTCGTCCAGACTCCTTCATTTGCTGCTTCTGAAGCAGCTATGTACTCCGCTTCACACGTAGATCTCGCCACGACGCTCTCCTTGGAACTGCACCAACTGACAGCTCCACCATTCAATAAAAATATGTATCCGGTTTGTGACTTAGAGTCATCCGGATCAGTGTCAAAGCTTGCATCAATGTAACCGTTTACGACGAGCTCTTTGTCACCTCCATAAACGAGAAACATATCCTTAGTCCTTTTCAGGTATTTCAGGATGTTCTTGACCGTTGTCCAGTGATCCACTCCTGGATTACTTTGGTACCTCCCTGCTAAACTAATAGCAAGGCACACATCAGGTCTGGTACACAGCATTGCATACATGATAGAACCTATGGCTGAAGCATAGGGAATGACTTTCATTTTCTCTCTATCTTCTGAAGTGGTCGGGCATTGAGTCTGACTCAACTTCACACCTTGAAACACAGGCAAGAACCCTTTCTTTGCTTGATCCATTTTGAACTTCTTCAAAACTTTATCAAGGTATGTGCTTTGTGAAAGTCCAATTAAGCGTCTTGATCTATCTCTATAGATCTTGATGCCCAATATATAAGCAACTTCACCGAGGTCTTTCACTGAAAAATTCTTATTCAAGTATCCTTTTATGCTATTCAGAAATTCAGTATCATTTCCAATCAAAAATATGTCATCCACATATAATATCACAAATGCTACAGAGCTCCCACTCACTTTCTTGTAAATAAAGGCTTCTCCAAAAGTCTGTATAAAACCATATGCTTTGATCACACTATCAAAGCGTACATTCCAACTCCGAGAGGCTTGCACCAGTCCATAAATGGATCGCTGGAGCTTGCACACTTTGTTAGCACCGTTTAGATCGACAAAACCTTTTGGTTGCATCATATACAACTCTTCTTTAAGATATCCATTAAGGAATGCAGTTTTGACATCCATTTGCCTAATTTCATAATCATAAAATGCGTCAATTGCTAACATGATTCGGACGGACTTAAGCATCACTACGGGTGAGAAGGTCTCATCGTAGTCAACTCCTTGAACTTGTCGAAAACCTTTCGCAACAAGTCGAGCTTTGTAGACAGTAACATTACCGTCAGCGTCAGTCTTCTTCTTGAAGATCCATTTATTCTCTATAGCTTGCCGATCATCGGGCAAGTCAACCAAAGTCTACACTTTGTTCTCATGCATGGATCACATCTTAGATTTCATGGCCTCAAGCTATTTTGCGGAATCGGGGCTCATCATCGCTTCCTCATAGTTCGTAGGTTCATCATGGTCAAGTAACATGACCTCCAGGACAGGATTACCGTACCACTCTGGCGCGGATCTTACTCTGGTTGACCTATGAGGTTCGGTAGTAACTTGATCAGAAGTTTCATGATCATCATCATTAGCTTCCTCACTTACTGGTGTAGGAATCACTGGAACTGATTTCTGTGATGAACTACTTTCCAATTAGGGAGTAGGTACAATTACGTCATCAAGTTCTACTTTCCTCCCACTCACTTCTTTTGAGAGAAACTCCTTTTCTAGAAAGGTTCCGTTCTTAGCAACGAGTATCTTCCCTTCGGATCTGTGATAGAAGGTGTACCCAACAGTCTCCTTTGGGTATCCTATAAAGACACATTTCTCCGATTTGGGTTTGTGCTTATCAGGTTGAAACTTTTTCACATAAGCATCGCAGCCCCAAACTTTAAGAAACGACAACTTGGGTTTCTTGCCAAACCACAGTTCATATGGTGTCGTCTCAACGGATTTAGATGGTGCCCTATTTAATGTGAATGCAGCCGTCTCTAAAGCATAACCCCAAAACGATAGCGATAAATCAGTAAGAGACATCATAGATCGCACCATATCTAATAAAGTGTGATTACGACGTTCGAACACACCATTATGCTGTGGTGTTCGAGTGGCGTGAGTCGCGAAACTATTCCGCATTGTTTCAAATGAAGACCAAACTCGTAACTCAAATATTCTCCTCCACGATCAGATCGTAGAAACTTTATTTTCTTGTTATGATGATTTTCCACTTCACTCTGAAATTCTTTGAACTTTTCAAATGTTTCAGACTTATGTTTCATCAAGTAGATATAACCATATTTGCTCAAATCATCTATGAAGGTTAGAAAATAACGATATCCGCCGCGAGCATCAACACTCATCGGACCGCATACATCAGTATGTATTATTTCCAACAAGTCTGTTGCTCGCTCCATTATTCCGGAGAACGGAGTCTTAGTCATCTTGCCCATGAGGCATGGTTCGCAAGCATCAAGTGATTCATAATCAAGTGATTCCAAAAGCCCATTAGTATGGAGTTTCTTCATGCGCTTTACACCAATATGACCTAGACGGCAGTGCCACAAATAATTTGCACTATAATTATTAAACTTATATCTTTTGGCTTCAATACTATGAACATGTGTATCACTACTATCAAGATTTAGTAAAAATAGACCACTCATCAAGGGTGCATGACCATAAAAGATATTACTCATATAAATAGAACAACCATTATTCTCTGATTTAAATGAATAACCGTCTCGCATCAAACAAGATCCAGATATAATGTTCATGCTCAACGCTGGCACCAAATAACAATTATTTAGGTCTAAAACTAATCCCGAAGGTAGATGTAGAGGTAGCGTGCCGACAGCGATCACATCGACTTTGGAACCATTTCCCACGCGCATCGTCACCTCGTCCTTAGCCAATCTTCACTTAATCCGTAGCCCCTGTTTCGAGTTGCAAATATTAGCAACAGAACCTGTATCAAATACCCAGACGCTACTGCGAGCATTAGTAAGGTACACATCAATAACATGTATATCAAATATACCTTTCACTTTGCCATCCTTCTTATACGCCAAATACTTGGGGCAGTTCCGCTTCCAGTGACCAGTCGCTTTGCACTAGAAGCACTTAGTCTGAGGCTTAGGTTCAGACTTGGGCTTCTTCACTTGAGCAGCAACTTGTTTGCCGTTCTTCTTGAAGTTCCCCTTCTTCCCTTTGCCTTTCTTCTTGAAACTGGTGGTCTTGTTGACCATCAACACTTGATGCTCCTTCTTAATTTCTACCTCCACAGCCTTTAGCATTGCGAAGAGCTCGGGAATCGTCTTATCCATCCCTTGCATATTATAGTTCATCACGAAGCTTTTGTAGCATGGTGGGAGTGATTGAAAAACTCTGTCAATGACACTATCAACCGGAAGATTAACTCCCAGCTGACTCAAGTGATTGTGGTACCCAGACATTCTGAGTATATGTTCACCGACACAACTATTCTCCTCCATTTTGTAGCTGTAGAACTTATTGGAGACTTCATATCTCTCGATCCGGGCATTTGCTTGAAAAATTAACTTCAACTCCTGGAACATCTCATATGCTCCATGATGTTCACAATGTTGTTGAAGTCCCGGTTCTAAGCCGTAAAGCATGGCACACTGAACTATCGAGCAGTCATCAGCTTTGCTCTGCCAGGTGTTCATAACATCTGGCGTTGCTCCTGCAGCGGGTTTGGCACCCAGCGGTGCTTCCAGGACGTAATTCTTCTGTGCAACAAGGAGGATAATCCTCAAGTTACGGACCCAGTCCGTGTAATTGCTACCATCATCTTTCAACTTAGCTTTCTCTAGGAACGCATTAAAATTCAATGGAACAACAGCACGGGCCATTTATCTACAACAACATAGACATGCAAAATACTATTAGGTACTAAGTTCATGATGAATTAAAGTTCAATTAATCATATTACTTAAGAACTCCCACTTAGATAGACATCCCTCTAATCATCTAAGTGATCACGTGATCCATATCAACTAAACCATGTCCGATCATCACGTGAGATGGAGTAGTTTTCAATGGTGAACATCACTATGTTGATCATATCTACTATATGATTCACGCTCGACCTTTCGGTCTCAGTGTTCCGAGGCCATATCTGCATATGCTAGGCTCGTCAAGTTTAACCCGAGTATTCTGCGTGTGCAAAACTGGCTTGCACCTGTTGTATGTGAACGTAGAACTTATCACACCCGATCATCACGTGGTGTCTCGGCACGACGAACTGTAGCAATGGTGCATACTCAGGGAGAACACTTATACCTTGAAATTTAGTGAGAGATCATCTTATACTGCTACCACCATACTAAGCAAAATAAGATGCATAAAGGATAAACATCACATGCAATCAATATAAGTGATATGATATGGCCATCATCGTCTTGTGCCTTTGATCTCCATCTCCAAAGCACCGTCATGATCACCATCGTCACTGGCTTGACACCTTGATCTCCATCGATACATCGTTGTAGTCTCGCCAACTATTGCCTCCACGACTATCGCTACCGCTTAGTGATAAAGTAAAGCAATTACATGGCGATTGCATTTCATACAATAAAGCGACAACCATATGGCTCCTGCCAGTTGCCGATAACTGTGTTACAAAACATGATCATCTCATACAACAATTTATATAATCACGTCTTGACCATATCACATCACAACATGCCCTGCAAAAACAAGTTAGACGTCCTCTACTTTGTTGTTGCAAGTTTTACGTGGCTGCTACGGGCTTAGCAATAACCGTTCTTACCTACGCATCAAAACCACAACGATTTTTTGTCAAGTTTGCTGTTTTAACCTTCAACAAGGATCGGGCGTAGTCACACTCGATTCAACTAAAGTTGGAGAAACAAACACCCACTAGCCACAAACCAGTCTCATGAACGCGGTCATGTAATGTCGGTCTGGGCCGCTTCATCCAACAATACCGCCGAATCAAAGTATGACATGCTGGTAAGCAGTATGACTATTATCGCCCACAACTCTTTGTGTTCTACTCATGCATATAACATCTACGCATAGACCCGGCTCTGATGCCACTGTTGGGGAACGTAGTATTTCAAAACAATTCCTATGATCACGCAAGATCTATCGAGGAGAGCATAGCAACGAGCAGGGAGAGTGTGTCCATGTACCCTCGTAGACCGAAAGCGGAAGCATTAAGTAACGCGGTTGATGTAGTCGAACGTCTTCGCGATCCAACCGATCCAAGTACCAAACGGATGACACCTCCGCGATCTGCATTCAGCTCAGTGACGTCCCTCGTACTCTTGATCCAGCTGAGGCCGAGGGAGAGTTTTGTCAGCACGGCGGCGTGTTGACGGTGATGATGAAGTTACCGACGTAGGGCTTCGCCTAAGCACTACGACAATATGACCGAGGTGAAATATGTGGAGGGGGCACCGCACACGGCTAAGAATCAACTTGTGTGTCTATGGGGTGGCCCCGTCCCCGTATATAAAGGAGTGGAGGAGGGGGAGGGCCGGCCTCATGGAGCGCGCCCAAGGGGGGATTCCTACTCCTAGTAGGAGTAGGTTTCCCCCTTCCCTAGTTGGACTAGGAGAAGAAGGAAGAGGGAGAGGGAGAGAAAGAAAGAGGCCCCCCAAATTCGGATTGGGCTTGGGGGCGCGCGCCTCCCACTTGGCTGCCTCCTCCTCTCTCCCACCATGGCCCATTAAGGCCCATTAACTCCCCGGGGGGTTCCGATAACCCCCCGGTACTCCGGTAAATGCGTGAACTCATCCGAAACCATTTCGGTGTCCAAACATAGCCTTCCAATATATAAATCTTCATGTCTCGACCATTTCGAGACTCCTCGTCATGTCTGTGATCATATCCGGGATTTCTAACTACCTTCGATACATCAAAACACATAAACTCATAATACCGATCATCATCGAACGTTAAGCGTGCGGACCCTACGGGTTCGAGAACTATGTAGACATGACCGAGACTCACTTCCGGTCAATAACCAATAGTGGAACCTGGATGCTCATATTGGTTCCTACATATTCTACTAAGATCTTTATCGGTCAAACCGCATAACAACATACGTTGTTCCCTTTGTCATCGGTATGTTACTTGCCCGAGATTCGATCGTCGGCATCATCATACCTAGTTCAATCTCGTTACTGGCAAGTCTCTTTATTCGTTCCGTAATGCATCATCCCGTAACTAACTCATTAGTCACATTGCTTGCAAGGCTCATAGTGATGTGCATTACCGAGAGGGCCCAGAGATACCTCTCCGTTACACAGAGTGACAAATCCTAATCTCGATCTATGCCAACTCAACAAACACCATCGGAGACACCTGTAGAGCATCTTTATAATCGCCCAGTTACGTTGTGACGTTTGATATCACACAAGGTGTTCCTCCGGTATTCGCCAGTTGCATAATCTCATAGTCAGAGGAACATGTATAAGTCATGAAGTAAGCAATAGCAATAAAACTAATCAATCATTATGCTAAGCTAACAGATGGGTCTTGTCCATCACATCATTCTCTAACGATGTGATCTCGTTCATCAAATGACAACACATTTCTATGGTCAGGAAACTTAACCATCTTTGATTAACGAGCTTATAGTGATGTGCATTATCGAGAGGGCCCAGAGATACCTCTCCGACAATCGGAGTGACAAATCCTAATCTCGATCTATGCCAACCCAACAAACACCATCGGAGACACATGTAGAGCATCTTTATAATCACCCAGTTACGTTGTGATGTTTGATTGCACACTAAGTGTTCCTCCGGTATTCAGGAGTTGCATAATCTCATAGTCATAGGAACATGTATAAGTTATGAAGAAAGCAATAGCAATAAACTAAACGATCATAGTGCTAAGCTAACGGATGGGTCAAGTCAATCACATCATTCTCTAATGATGTGATCCCGTTGAGCAAATGACAACTCATTTCTATGGTTAGGAAACTTAACCATCTTTGATTAACGAGCTAGTCAAGTAGAGGCATACTAGTGACACTCTGTTTGTCTATGTATTCACACATGTACTAAGTTTACGGTTAATACAATTCTAGCATGACTAATAAATATTTATCATGATATAAGGAAATATAAATAACAACTTTATTATTGCCTCTAGGGCATATTTCCTTCAGTTACCACTACTATCAAAACTATCATAGTACTTTGCTACTGATCACTTTGCTACAGATATTTAATCTCCATGTTTGGTTGAATTGACAACGCAGCTGCTAATACTTGCAAATATTCTTTGGCTCCCCTTGTGTCAAATCTATAAATTTGGGTTGAATACTCTACCCTCGAAAACTTTTGCGATCCCCTATACTTGTGGGTTATCAAGACCTTTTTCTGGGGCCGTTGCCGGGGAGCATAGCTATATTTGTTGAGTCACTTGGTATTATTATCTATTTATCACTATGAAGAATCTGAAGGATACCAAGACTAAGATATTTCCCTCTAAGACGAGGGGAGGTAAGGAACTGCCATCTAGCTCTCTGCACTTGATTCACCTTCTATTTCGAGTAAACTTGCAACACCACCACGTGCTATTAATTCTGATATGTCGCAAGTTATTGATGATGCTACTTCTGCTATGGATAATGCTTATGATGATGCTAGTACTATGCTTGATGATGATGTGTCTTTAGGTGAATTTCTTGAATAACAAATTACTAGATCTAAAGATATTGAGAATGCTGAAACTGATGAAATTATTAAAACTGAAAATCTCAAAACACCTATTAGATCTAGCTCTCCCAGATATGAATTGCCCAAGATACCTGAAGGTTATGTTATGGATGGGGAGATAGCTAGAGACTTTCTTGCTTGCAATGATAGGGATGATCTTAAGAAATTATTATGCAAACTAAAAGAAAAATCTTTGAATGCTAGAATGAAATGTGATCCTAAGTTTGCTACTTCACCTATCTCTGTTACTGATAAGGATTATGAATTCTCTGTCGACCCAGAGTTAATTACTTTGGTTGAATCTGATCCTTTCCATGGCTATGAAACTGAAACTGGTGTGGCACATCTCACTAAGTTGAATGATATAGCCACCCTATTTGCTCATGGTGAGAAAATTCGCTACTATTATATTCTCAAGTTATTTCCGTTCTCATTAAAGGGTGATGCTAAGATATGGTACAATACTCCTGCTCCGGGTTGTGTGTGTAGTCCCCAGGATATGATTTATTACTTCTTTGAAAAATATTTTCCTGCTCATAAGAAACAAGCTGCCTTACAGGAAATATTTAATTTTGTGCAAATTGAAGAAGAGAGTCTACCGCAAGCTTGGGGGAAGCTTGTCCAATTGCTTAATGCTTTGACTGATCATCCTCTTAAGAAAAAATGAAATACTTGATATCTTCTATAATGGACTAACCGATGCTTCTAGGGATGTCGGTGTACAAAAGTAGGGGTCCCTTTTTGCACCCCTTTACTTGTGCGCGGGCAGTCGCAGCCCCACGCCCCTGGCCATGCTTGGCGGGGCGGAGGAAGCAAAGGCACAAGACGACTAGACAACCGCCAAGCCGGAAACACAAAGAGCAGACGGGCGAGATGGACTCCCCCAGCAAGGCCCTTGCCGGGGCGGCCTCCACAGCCCCGGCAAGATCCTTGCCGGGGCAACTCGCCCAACGCCAGCAGGGCTGCCACCCTTGAGCCTAAGAGTTCCGACGCCCTCAACCACATTGGAACAAAAGCTCGGGAGGCGCCTCCGTGGTGGCATGCAGATCTTTGTGAAGACCAAGAACGTGCAAGATCAGATGAGAATCAGAAGACGGAGATCATCGGGGAGATCCTTGCCGAGGATACCCACGAGACCCCCGGCAAGCCCCTTGCCGGGGACGACCACGATACCATGGCAAGACCCTTGTCGGGGGCCCGGCAAGACTCTTGCCGAAGACATCCGCGGGGCCGCAGCCAGGCCCACATCTGCCAAGAGTCCGCCGCCGTTCCCATGCAGCTACTAGCCCACCAACTATGCGAGCACCTGCGTGGCGACGTGCAGCCTTTAGGCCAACTCAGCAAGCACCTGTCCTAGTGTGAGGACTTAGTCACGAGGCCAACGCATCTATGTGGTAGCTTGAGAGGGGTTGAGTGGGACGAGAGAGGCAGGGCGGATCAACACACAAGACAAGGATTTAGACAGCTTCGGGCCCCGGGAAACATCATCCGGTAATAGCCCTACATGTTGTTTGTGGCTAGGTCTCATTATCATCACGAGAGAGTCGCCGTAAACCGGCTCTTTGTGTCTAGCCCTAGAGATTGTTTCTTCTTGTCTGTAGCTTGTCCCTCTTTGGGGAGCCCTGCCCCTCCTTATATATGATGAAGGGGCGGGTTACATGTGGAGTCCCATTAGGATTAGGGCTAGTCTATCTCTAATACAAAACGGATACAAGTCCAGGTCTTAACTCCTTATAAGTAAAAATATTCCCCACGCCTTTCCTCTTAAACCGGCCCACCATAATCATGAACCGGTCTTCTGGGCCTTGGGCCTTGTCACCGCCTGTCCCGCCCGCCGGGTTACCAGTGAATCATAATGTTCAGTCAGGTTGCTTGTAAACCGTCTGGTCTGTGCGGGTCACCGATGAATCGCCAAGTTTCAGCGGGGTCTCAAATAAACCGCCAAGTCCGGCCGGGTTGTACTCTGCGGCCGGTTTACGCCGCGGGGCATATCCCCGACATTAGCCCCCGGTTTAATTTGGATTTATCCATGTTAAACTGATCATCTAAAACAAATACAAGAATAAAGTTGACAGATTATGCTCCGGGTTAAGAATTCTTGTAAACTGGCATATGATCATCCTTAAGTCTTGCCATTTCCTCCTTCTAGAAAATCCGAGTCAATAGACCAGCTTCATAATCAATTTGCTTGCAGAAGATATTTTGTAAATAAAGAATCCATTTGAATCCGCCTTCAATGTGCTGACTTGACAAAAATATTGGTCTTCAAATATTCAACTGATATCCACCGGTTTGAAAATGTAGAACTTACCGATTTATCATTATCAAAATTGCCGGTTTATAAATATTGATGGCACCGGGTCATTATTGTTGTCGACACCGGGTCATGTAATTGATCTTCCTGATTTGCTCAAAACTAATAAACTGAAGACGTTCCTCCTTTATATGCATAATACCTGTAGCCCCCAAGTCTTAATAGGAGAACATAGTGATAACTTAAGACTTGCTCCAATAAGTGTCTTCAACCTTGAAGAATTTCGGTTTGTTCATCTCAATCATATAAATTGAATACTCCATATATGTAGCCCCCAAGTGCCGGGTTGTCATGCTTGCAGCAACCTGGGACTTGTAATTGCTTATAAAAACTTCAATCAGTGTAGCCCCCAAGGGCCGGGTCATTATGCAATAATGAGCAGGGACTTTGTAAATATAATCATGTAGACTTGAGCAGTGATGTGTAGCCCCCAAGGGCTAGCTCCTTACAATGTGATGAGTCGGGTTTTCAATAAGACTAGTAAAAATGACTTTGCATTAGCCCCCAAGTGTCATGGTGCATGCTTGCAGCGACATGAGACTTGCATGTAATCTCAATTTGAATAATGTAGCCCCCAAGTGCCGGGTTGTAAGCCTGCAGCGACTCGGGACTATTCCTTTCATTGTAGAATAAATCATATCCTTTGATAAAATAATAGCCATTGCGCTAAAGCGACTTTCAAAACCTCAATAATACCAGTTATTAATAACCATAAAAATCCAGCCATGTTGGCTATTCCAGATAATATAATCCGGTATGAAAACCTTATTCATTCAATATCATAATGAAAATTCAGCCAAGTTTGGCTATTTGAATAATATAACCCAATGATTTATAAGCGCATGATTCCAATGGCGCAATCCAAATATATACTGGCGACTTATAGTCCAAAGCCAGGCCGGGTTAACAAACACCAGATAATTTCTCATCATATACTGGCGACTTATCGTCTTAAAGCCAGGCCGGTTTAATAAACACTGGATAATTTATCATCATACTGGCGACTTATAGTCGAAAGCCAGGCCAGGTTAATAAACGCCGGTGATTTATAATCACGCTTTATTCAACATGTTTCTGCATTCAACAAGTTTAAAGTGTCCGGGTCATAATGCCCAACATATAACCTGGGTTGATAACCAAGGCTGCACATAAGAATAATCAAATATGAAATATATCATACTTGTGACATTAAATCACATCATTGGTTGGCCAACTTTATTATAGTAAAGGTGATAACCCCAATCTTGAGTACTGATAACTCCTTCCATATTGTGCCGGTTTATGATAAACCGTGCCGAGTTGTGATAAACACCGGATAACCATATATAATACTGGCGACTTGTAGTCAAACCAGACCGGGCTGATAGTCTCCAGATTATAATTTGATCGTGTACTGACAACTTGTAGTTGACAGCCTAACCGGGTTGATAAACACCGGTTTAAAAACGTCACAAATCTTATTAAAACAAAGAAAACTTAGCGAAAGGCAAATAAAAACCGTTATAGTCGAGGCTTTTCACGGGCTGCCAGGCCCCAAATTTGATCAAGAGGTGTAGCTATGGTTCGGGTTCGACCAAGCCCCCAAGTGATGCTGTGGCATTACGCCGATCAAGAGGTGTAGCTATGGTTTGGGTTCGACCAAGCCCCCAAGTGATGCTGTGGCATTGCGCCGATCAAGAGGTGTAGCTATGGTTCGGGTTCGACCAAGCCCCCAAGTGATGCTATGGCATTGCGCCGATCAAGAGGTGTAGCTATGGTTCGGGTTCGACCAAGCCCCCAAGTGATGCTGTGGCATTGCGCCGATCAAGAGGTGTAGCTATGGTTCGGATACGACTAAGCCCCCAAGTGATGTTGTGGCATTGCGCCGATCAAGAGGTGTAGTTATGGTTCGGGTACGACCAAGCCCCCAAGTGATGCTGTGGCATTGCGCCGATCGAGAGGTGTAGCTATGGTTCGGATACGACCAAGCCTCCAAGTGATGATGTGGCATTGCGCCGATCAAGAGGTGTAGCTATGGTTCGGATGCGACCAAGGCCCCAAGTGATCAATAATATGATAGGCCAATAAGGCGGGATACCCATGTTTGAACCGCGCATCATGGCAGTAGGTCCTCTTCAGCAACCTTTAACTTTTTGCAAGAGATAAATTCTTCTTGAGCCGGGATTTTGAACCGGATATTGAGAGCTTCAAAGCTTTGTGGGAGACATCTTTCCCTTAAACCGGATTTTAAACCGGAATCTTCATTTTCAGCCGAAAATTTTCTAACGGCCTTTAAACTCGAACTTGCGAGAAGTTAATTCCTTTTTGAACCGGACATTGTTAAACCGGATTTGAGCGCTTCAGAGCTTTGTGGGAGAATAGATTTCCCTTGAACCAGATTGTAAACCGGATATTGAGAGCTTCAGTGAGACTGACTTCCCTTGAGCCAGATTTTAAACCGGAGTCATTTCTGATGACCCGGAACTTCTTCATTGAGCCGGGATTTTGTAACTGTCATATACTTTCTAAACCGGAAATTTCTGACGGCCTTTAAATTTTCATCAATATAACAGTAGCCTCCGGGACCGGGTTATCTTTTCCTCCATCGTCCTGGGGTTCTTAAATTTGCTGAAACTGGCAAGATTTGCTGAGTCATGTCATCGTAGCCCTCGAGTCCCAAAGGTGACTCGAGGAGTTGGCTTGAAACTCTCCATATTTGACCGTGATGTAAACCGGCATAACTTGTATATCATTGGTGTTGATAGCATGATGTGAATCCACAGAAGGTTGAGGTGACTGCGGCGGCTTATAAATGATCCCGTATGAGCCATGTCAGCAACTCGGCCAATGGTTCCTTCCAACTGGCGATTTGAAGTTAACCAAACTGTAGTGGTGACAACTTGTGCGCCTGCCCATTGAACCACCCAGTGCAGACGGTGGTTGATGATAATTTAACTTCATTTTATTGAAAGAAAACCAGGCTACCCAAGCTGTGACTTGCTCATACTCAATAAAAAGCTCATGCAGACAGGTGCGGCCTGGTATGTTGATGTAGACCAGGCCGCGAGAGACGGACGACAAGGACGACCGCAACATTAGAGGCAGCTCAGACAGATGAGTCGGCCGCGGCATTGTAAGCCAGGTGCGGACGGGGAAAATCGGCACCGGTGTCGTAAACCGGCACGGACGAGCGAGTTAATCATGTCGTTCTGATGTAGTGAACAATTGTCCTGCATCACAAAACATCATAGGCCAGAGTAATTGTTTTTTGACAAAATGAATATGTGCCAAATTTATATTTAAAAGGATATCACCTGATTCGCCCGGACAACAAATGAATCGGCCGTGGCATTGTAAACCGGCGTGGACGGGAGAGTCGGCCATGGGGTCGGACGGGTAAATCGCCCTAGTGTTGTAAACTGTCGCAGACGAGCGAGTTGTCTTCCACGTTGCAAGCTGGCGCGGACACGTGAACTGGCGGCGAGGGCGGACGGGCGAGTCATCCGTGGCGTTGTACGGTGGTGCGGACGGGCGAGTCAGCTGGCGCGTTTGATGTAAACTGGACCGCGATCGGCGTGCCCATGGAGCCACGCGGCACAGCCGAACGTGCATCCGCGGCATAACACCACTTTTGTAATGAATAATTTACATGTATATAACAACACTATAGGGCAGAGTAGTTGTTTTCACAAAAAAATAACAAGTACTGATAAAAAGTAAGCTGGATTTGTCCGGACGACAGATAATCCTTGTGTGGACCAGAATTTAACTCGAACAGATGAAGGCCCAGTAGCAGCGTGGATGCTCATCGTATAACCAGTTTTTTATCTGATTTTCTTCAGGCGTCTTGTCGCATCTTCCGAGAAGCAGACAGAAGCGGAGACCAGCATACGCGTGTTGTTTGCAACCGGGGCGGGTCAACGAGGTCCAGCGGCGTACACGGAAATGGTATCTCGCAAACGCTGTTGATCCGCCAATCCGATCTGGCGTGGTAGTCCTTTGCCCAAACATGCATACTCACGTGAAGCAAGCAGTTCCTACAAGCATTATTTCTTCCTTGTACAGATTGCCTCCTCAAAGTTTGAGTTTGGATTTGACTCGGTCCTGACACCAGAAAAAGTAGCAGCAGCAGAGGCGTAACCCGACGACTCTAGAGGGGCGTCGGCAAGACGGGCCGCGGCCAGGTAGCAGCGGCTCTCGGGGCGACGACGGTGGAGATCCGGCCAGAGTGGCTCGTACTGTCTCGGGTGTGTTGACAAATCCACATGGTAGCCTGCAATTTACTATTCCAGGATGCTTCCTTTGGATGGCTTTTATTTTGACTCGGAGTGCTAATAGTAGTACTATTCAGTAGCGATTTGATCTGACACGCTTGCTTTAATTGAATCTTCAAGCGGCGGCTCGCAGGCAGGGACTGACCGAGACAGAACACCGGTTTGGATGCGGCAGCAGTAGGGTCCCGGCGACTTGATGTTGGTCTTGGCTCGCATAATAGCCACTGTAACAGATATCGATTCACCTTTGGATTCGTCGGATCGCCGGGTCACGTTCATCCACACGTAACCCTAATTTTCTTTTGACCTCAAACCTCACAGATTTACATCTGGATTGATGAATTTGAAGTTGATGTAAATCCCTTCAAACCGGCTCTTCTGACAAAATGCAAACTTCCCGATCCCTAGGAGTGGTCCCTCCAAGAACTCAACACCATCGTGCGCCTGGCCCCACGGTGGGCGCCAATGGATCGTCAATTCTAAGCCGGGTCTCAAGCAAACCGCTAAGTCCGGCCGGGTTATACTTCCGGCCGGTTTACGCCGCGAGGTATATCCCCGACAACCTGCGTGGTGGCATGCAGATCTTCGTGAAGGCTCTGCCACTGCACCAACTCAGCAGCCAGCCAGCCAGCGTGGCACTACATGCCTCGTCAGTTCGGACGCGCGTCAAAGCCAGGCGAGGTGGCGACAGCTGGGACGAGCTTCCTTGCCGTCCCTGATAAATCGGCGGATCTCGGGTAGGAGGTCCCGAACTATGCGTCTAAGGTCGATGGTAACAGGAGACGGGGGACACAATGTTTACCTAGGTTCGGGCCCTCTCTATGGAGGTAATACCCTACTTCCTGCTTGATTGACCTTAATGAATATGAGTATTACAAGAGTTGATCTACCACGAGATCGTAATGGCTAAAACCCTAGAAGTGGTGGATGGCCAACACGCGGGGTGCGGGGGAGCCAAGGTGAGCAAGATGCCCAACGTCACCTGGCCCCAAGGCACGTTCGTGGAGACTGTCAAGGAGTGGCAGAAGCTGTGGTTCTACATCACATAGCCCCGCGACGCCACCTGGGCCGTGGCTCCCGAATTCAACTCCGGGGCTCCAATACGGCTGACCTCCTGGATGGAGAAGGGCCCAAATTGGTCTTCGTCGGAGGAGTTGATGGCTCTGCAAACGCGCATCGATAGCATGGTGAACAAAAACATCAAGCTCGTCGATGTGATCCAGGTTATGCTAGTTCGCCAGATCCTCCCCTGCCAAAGCCGAACTTCCCCTCTATGGGAATTTGATCCGGAAAAGCACCAGACCTTGGTGAGACTCTTCGGCACCACTCACGAAGACGCCTGGAAGCTGCTCTTCAAGGGCGACGAGAAGCTGCCGGCCATAGACTCGGATCGTGAGCACGATCTTGCCCACCCCGCCAGCGCGGTAAGTCCTTCACATCTCAAGGCGTACCCTCTACCTGCTTGCCCAAGGAGGGTAACTGAACTTTGCTAACTTATCATTTCAGGAATGGACGGAGAAAGTGGAGCGAATTCACTGTTTGGCTCCGCTGCCCGAAGAACCAGTCATCCCGCTCCTAACGAAGATGCTAGTCCCGGCGCCCTATCAGCCGCCGGAGAAGAAGGCCAAGAAGAAGGCCAAGGGGGGGCCGGGGTGGCCCCCGCCGCAAGGGCACTTCGGACGTGATGTCCGAAGACAAGACTCACTCCTCTGCCGCCGAAGATGACGATGAGGAGGAGGAGGAAAGCAACCCTCCCCCTGATGGGGGAGGAAGAAGAGGGCGGCCTCCACAAATCTAGAGGCGGAGGCGCCTAAGAAGGGGAAAGGCCCCCTCGCGGATGAAACCGTGAGGGACGTCGACAGCAGTTCGGAGCGACCCCCCCGGAGCAAGCCCTTGGCCGCATCGTAAGTACTGACAGACTCGTACTCGTTCGTGTATCCGGCCTTTCCTCCTTATTAGATCAACATGGTTAATTGTGCTATTGCAGTCCGGCCCACGATAGCTCCCAGCGATCCTCATCAAGAGGTTCGTTGGACTCAAAGGCGATGGCCAGTGAGTCACCGCCGGCCGCCTACTCTCCCACGGCCAAGGGCGACGCCGAAGTGCTCTCGCGAAGGACTTTCACAGGCCAGGGAGAGTCTCAGGAGGCCGTCCGGGTGGCGCTAGAGGGCGTGACCTCGGCCGCCGGACATACGGGGGAGCCGTCCCCCATGGAGACTGGCGATGGGGGCCATGCTCACTTCGGCCCCAGCCGAATACATTGCCGGAGACCTATACGGCTCCGGAGTTCGGCCAACAACCTCCTTCGAAAGAAGGGGGGTGTGCCTATTCCGCCGGTGACCTCTGTCCAACCAGGGGCACCGGACAATCTTCTGGAAGCGCTACGAGGCGCTTCCATCATGGAAGAACACCGTATCCTTATGGGTATGGTGATTGAGAAGGTTCAGTCCGTCAAGAGCGGACTGACCGAAGCCTGCAGCAGCCTGCTGACAGGTTTTGAGCTAAGCAACGTAAAGGAGAAAATCCCCATATAGACAGTAGCCCCTGAGACACTGTCCGGTGTTCGGAAAGCAAGACCGGACAGAGATCAACTTATTCTTACAGGGAACTAACTAAATTTGTCTTGTATGAGCAGGCGTCGTTACTGGCCACGACCTCACATGCTGCCGAAGTCTCCGGACTAAAGGAGAGACTGGAGCGGGCTGAGGAGGAGCTCGGACAAGCGAGGATGCAGCTGGAAGACCAGCAAGGTATGTAATGACCCGCTGTGTATTCAGAAAGAATAATAGATATGTATTGACCATAGTGTGATGATATGTGCAGGAGCGACGACTGAGGTCGAGTCCCTTAAAAAGGCCGTCGCCGAAGCCGAAGGGAAGGCTGTCAAGGAGCAGGCCGCCCGTAAGAAGCTCAAGACCCGGGTCAACAAGGTCTAGCAAGAGCTCCAGGACGCGGTGAAGAAATGCGAGGTCTTGGAGTGCGATGTGTCGGCTCGAGAGGCCGAACTCGTCAAGGCTCGCAAAAGCGCTGACGAGGCCCGGGTTGAGGCCCAGGGCGCCCTCCAAGAGATCCAGGAGGCCAAGGAGATCGCGGCGGGTAAGGCATTTAGTATGCAAAGCAAGTATGTGAAGAAGAAGTATGTCTTACTAACCCGGATTCGGAGTTCTCCAGGGGCGTTTGCGGACCTGCCACACAGTGTGTCAGACGCTGCGGAGTTCTTCCGAGCCGAAGAGGGGAGCTCAACGGAGAAGCTGTTCTGGTCGCAATACCTTGCGCCAGAACATCTAGTGCTCTTCACCGATCAGCTGAAACAGTTGGTCGAGCTGCATAGGGTGGCCGAACTGGCCATGAAGGATTTAATAATCCGGCTGTGGCCCGCCGAAGCTATACCTAGCAGTTACTTCGGCCTCGTGAAGCGGCTGGTGAATGCCTGTCCTCGGCTGGACGTCATCAAGCGATCGGTCTGCATCGAGGGAGCGTGGATGGCCTTCGCACGAGTCAAGGCGTGGTGGGCGAAGATGGACGCCAAGCTTGTGACCGAGGGGCCGCCTGACGGCAAGGAGCACCGCACACCCGAACGGTATTTTGGAGACGTCCTGGAAGGGTCTCACCTTGTAGTGATGCAATGTGCGAAAGACATTATCTTTGAATGAATGCATTCATGTTGCCTCTGCCATGTATGATGAAACAAAGTTGTTATGTAGTATAATGTTTGTTTTTATAAAAAGAATTACCTCCTGTGCGGCCGTGTGTTATAAAATTTGAGGGTTGGCCAGTCGTCGGCTTCTGCCCCACATAGGTAGTACGGGGGTGTTCGGGATGGAATCTAAACACTTCTTGATCCAATTGTTTGGTCCTTGAAGGAGGTGTTTAGCGCAATGAACCAGGCAATCAGACTATACGGCTTGAACACCCTCACTTAGCCATAGGAGTTTCACAATAAAAAATATAGGCGCATCCCCTAGTATCCGAACTAGGATGTTGTAAACACCTGATCGGGTAAGTACCGGTCCCTCGCGTAATGCGGAAAAAATCTCCAACGATTTGAGACCTCCGAAGAGCTGACCGGCTCTCGCCGCATCATGGCAGTCAGTTTTCGGCTTTCTCTACTGAGGTGCTCCATCGGGTAAACCAGGGCACAATCGCTGTAGTTCTCCATTTACTACCTTAGCCGATATAGCGGAATGTAAGGTAGCAATCACAGGAGCCGGGCAACCCAACTATTGACAAAAGACATGATTCAGAGCCAATGCATATAATGCTAAATTCGGGGTGCCGAAGTGTACTGTAAAAAAGTGTTCGGACTTTGTTGCTGTAGTGCGGGGTGCTATGAAGCCCCTGGCAAATGGAAACGTACCAAAGTGTACGGGTGCTACTTGATAAGGTTATTAATAGAAAATAAAGGAAAGCAGAAAAAAGAGCAAAGGTAATGAGCTAGGCCCGTAGAATTTGGGTCGCGAACTGTTTTCATTGCAATTTTATTAGTACGTCAAAGCACATTGACACAAATAGTGCAATAGGCAACGGGCTATTGGACATGCCGTGACCAAGGGAGAGCTGCATGTGGGTCCTGAAAACAGGTAGAGTGATCGTTAAAGAAAACACCTAGAAATTCCCCTGTACGCTTGTACTTCTTGTCATCTCGGTGTGTTTATCCTTTGACAGGACTAGTGATCAGGCCATCAGGGAAAGCCTGTAGAAAAGAGACCTGAAAAGGGGAAAGGAAACAGTGAAAGTAAATGTGTCCGAGAGCGGTCAAGCCGTATTGTGGATCACAAGGTAGGTATGCCTCCGTGTGTGCCCATGGTATTTTGAGTGCGTAGTTATGTACGCGCGGTACCAATGCCACCACTTGATCGGGGCCGGGACAGAGGCCAAATTGCTAGTCGAGCTCCTGACGAGCCGAGCTGTCCTGCTGCAGAATAGTCCAGACCCTCTTAACGGTGTACGGGGGCTCGGCAGCCGAATTAAGGTTCTGCTTGAGAAGGCCGCTCTGTACTTCTGCTGCTAAGGCAGCGGTGTGCTCTTCTGTATGGAGGGAGCGTTCCGTGTTTCCATTGACTTTTATGACGCCGCGTGGACCGGGCATCTTGAGCTTGAGGTAAGCATAATGAGGGACCGCATTGAATCGAGCGAATGCGGTTTGTCCGAGAAGTGCGTGGTAGCCGCTGCGAAAAGGGACGATATCGAAGATTAATTCTTTGCTTCGGAAGTTGTCCGAAGATCCAAAGACAACCTCTAGCGTAATTGAGCCCGTACAACGGGCCTCTACGCTTGGTATGACTCCTTTAAAGGTAGTCTTTGTGGGCTTGATTCGTGATGGGTTAATGCCCATTTTGCGCACTGTATCCTGATAGAGCAGGTTCAGGCTGCTACCGCCGTCCATAAGAACTCGCGTCAGGTGGAATCCGTCAATTATTGGGTCAAGGACCAATGCGGCCAAACCGCCATGACGGATACTGGTCGGATGATCCCTTCGATCAAAAGTGATCGGGCATGACGACCATGGATTAAATTTTGGGGCGACTGGCTCTATCGCATAGACGTCCCTGAGCGCGCGCTTGCGCTCCCTCTTGGGGATGTGTGTAGCATATATCATGTTCACCATTTTGACCTGGGGGGGACTTCTTTTGCCCCCCTGTGTTTGGTTGCCGGGGCTCCTCATCATCGTCCTCGCTTTGCGATCCCTTTTCCTTGTTCTCTGCATTTAACTTACCGGTCTGTTTAAAAACCCAACAATCTCTGTTGGTGTGATTGGCAGGTTTGTCCGTCATGCCGTGGATTTGGCACGGACGATCAAGTAAGCGGACCAAGCTGGATGGTCCCTGATTGTTCCTTTTATATGGCTTCTTCCGCTGACCGGACTTGGAGCCGCTGAATCCGGCGTTGACTGTCGTGTCATCAGTGTTGTTGCCATTGCTTCGGCGTTTGTGTCTGTTGCGTCGGAGCTTGCCGTTGCTATTTTTGCCCTCGGAGGTGCCTATTTCACTTGCTGTGTTTTTGCTACGGGCCAGCCAACTATCCTCACCCGCACAGAAGATGGTCATGAGTGCCGTGAGGGCTGCCACGGACTTCGGCATCCGGACAGTCGAAGATGGTCATGGATTCCTGGCCGAGGTGGCGGGCGAGCCATTCGCCACAGATGCTATGTCTAAAGGCCGCTAGGGCTTCGGCATCCGGACAGTCGATGATCTGGTTCTTTTTAGTTAGGAACCTAGTCCAGAATTTCCTGGCTGACTCTTCAGGCTGTTGGACTATGTGACTTAAGTCATCGGCATCTGGTGGCCGGACATATGTACCTTGGAAGTTGTCAAGGAAAGCTTCTTTCAAGTCCTCCCAGCTGCCAATAGAATTTTCAGGCAGACTGTTTAGCTAGTGCCGAGCTGGCCCTTTGAGTTTTAGTGGGAGGTATTTGATGGCGTGAAAATCATCCCTGCGGGCCATGTGGATGTGGAGAATAAAATCCTCGATCCATACCGCGGGATCGGTTGTTCCATCATATGATTCGATGTTTACGGGTTTGAACCCTTCCGGGAATTCCTGATCCATTACTTCGTCGGTGAAGCAAAGAGGGTGTGCGGCGCCTCTATATCGGGCCGCATCGCGACGTAGCTCTGATGGAGTCCGTCTGCGGTTTTTGGCCCGGGCGTGACTAGGTTTGTCACGTCCGAATAGATAGTCGTCCTCGCGTGTCAGGGCACGCCCTTGCGATCTGTAGATCGATCTTGTATGTCCTGCTCTACTGTTCAGGTCTTGACAAAGGTCATATGTATAACCCCGAGCTGTCTTATCCCTGCCTTTACGGCGAGGTGGGACAGTCTGGTTTTCGGCTCGAGTCACCGTTTTATCCCGACCGCGCGGTGGTCGGTCAGCCGCATTGCACGATGCTGGTGCGGGCTCTGCCGCCTCGTCGAACTGAGGTAGCAATTTGCGCTTCGGGTAACTTTTGACTGGGTGTTTAAGGCTGTATTCCTCGGCTGCCAGGACGTCGGTCCATCTGTCATTGAGCAGGTCTTGATCAGCTTGAAGCTGCTGCTGCTTCTTTTTCAGGCTCCTCGAAGTGGCTATTAGCTGAAGCTTAAAGCGCTCCTGCTCGAGAGGTTCCTCAGGCACGATGAAATCTTTGTTGCCGAGGCTCACCTCCTCCTCGGAGAGCGGATGATAACTACCGTCCTCCGAGTCTTCTTCTATGGCCTGTTCATCAGGGTTGACTTGCCCATCTTCCCGATTGTCTTGTTCGGCAGTTTGTTCGTCGGGGTCTTCTGTGTCTTCGGCACCATCCGGAGTGTTACCGTCTCCTGTGCCGGTGTTGTTGTCCTTGCTACGACGCGATTTAGAGCGGCGCCGCTGACGATGACACTTTGGTTGTGTCTTAGGAGGGTCATCCTTCGCTGGGTTCTCCTTGTCGTCGCCGCTATTATCTTTTGGTGCATCCACCATGTATACGTCATATGAGGAAGTGGGCATCCATCGTCCGGTGAACGGCGGGTTTTGGGCCTCCTCTTCTCCGGCATTGTCGTCCATACCGTCGATGTCTTCGGAGTCATAGTCAAGCGTGTCGGTTAGGTTTTCGACAGTAGCTATGAAGTGGGCGGTGGGTGGGAAACGAAATTCTCCATCATCAGCCTCCAGTTCAAACCGGATAGTTCGGCTGTGAGTCCCCCGCTAAGGACAGATTTCTTAATGAGTTTAACACATCGCTTAAAGGCGAGTGCCGGAAGACGTCAGCGGTGCTGAATTCAAAGATCGATAACTGATCAAGCCCAGCGTCCGCGGACGCACATGGTTCAGAATTATAGCCGGAGACGAGTCCGGAGTTCCAGTGACACAGATATCACATGAGGTTAAGCCTGTGTGCGGCTCCAACGCCGCGGAATCTGTGGCCTCCGTGGCGGGGTTGAGCTTCCCGTCCTCGGATGGCGCGGTCTGCTCTGGATCTAAGGCCGGAGCGGTTACAGGTGCAATTTCCTGAGTATGGTTCGATGACAGATTTAAATCATGTTCATCGTAGGAGTAGGGAGCGGCTGCCGTGGTATCGAATCCGTCGAAGATCAAGTCCCCGCGGATGTCCGCGGCATAGTTCAAGCTCCCAAATCTAACCTGATGGCCAGGGGCGTAGCTGTCGATCTGCTCCAGATGGCCTAGCGAGTTAGCCCGCAGTGCGAAGCCGCCGAACACGAAGATCTGTCCGGGGTGGAAGGTTTCCCTCTGGACAGCATCGTTGTAGATGATTGAAGGAGCCATCAACCTTTTGGGGACGACACAGTGGAACTCTCAATGAAAGCACCAATGTCGGTGTCAAAACCGGCGGATCTCGGGTAGAGGGTCCCGAACTGTGCGTCTAAGGTCGATGGTAACAGGAGACAGGGGACACAATGTTTACCCAGGTTGGGCCCTCTCTATGGAGGTAATACCCTACTTCCTGCTTGATTGATCTTGATGAATATGAGTATTACAAGAGTTAATCTACCACGAGATCATAATGGCTAAAACCTTAGAAGTCTAGCTTGTATGACTAGATCTTTCCAGACTAAGCCCTCCGGTTTATATAGACACCGGAGGGGACTAGGGTTGAACAAAGTCGGTTACAAAGAAAGGAATCTTCAAATTTGGTCGCCAAGCTTGCCTTCCACGCCAAGGAGAGTCCCATATGGACATGGGTAGAGTCTTCGGTCTTTGTATCTTCATAGGCCATCAGTCCGGCCCATGGCTAACAGGCCGGACGCCCGAGGACCCCTTAGTCCATGACTCCCTCACCGAGAGCTGCGGCAGTTCCAGTGGCCCTCCCACCGCACGTTCAAGCCAATGTTGGCGAGAAGTACAACGACAAGACCCACCCGTCCGAGTTCCTCAGTATCTACACCATCGCGATGCAAGCTGCTGGAGCTCGCGATGATAAGGTGCTTGCCAATTACTTGTCGTTGGCACTCAAACCCAACGCCATGTCATGGTTGATGCACGTGCCAGTGGATCCATTTCTTCTTGGTCGGATTTGTGTCATGAGTTTGTTGGCGCCTTCACTGGAGGCCACCAAGCTCATGGCCAGGCAAGCGATTTGCAAATCATCCCCTAGAAAGAAGGTGAAAACCTGTGCAAGTACATACAGAGGTTCAGCCGGGAGCAGCACAACGTCCCAGATGTTGATCCCGCCGCCGTTATCAGCGCATTCCATCAGAATGTGCGCAACCGCAAGATGCGTGAAGAGTTGGCGATGAACAAGGTCAAAGATGTGGACGAACTTTATGTTCTGGCCGATAGATGTGCTCGAGCTGAAGAGGGGAGTAAGTACCCCGGCGAGGACGCCGGTGCGGAAACCGACTCCACAGACCGCCCCGACAAAGAAGGGTCAGCGCCGCAACAGGAAGCGCAAGGGCAAGACTGTGCTTGCCGTTGAGGGATCCGGTGAGCTCGGCGCCGCCAAAAAGGCCAAGGCTGATGACCCCGACAAGGAGGTTGCCGGGTGTGCCGCCTGCTTGGCCGTGGTGGCCGCCGGCAAGCCAGGAGGGTCTGACAAGCAGTACTGCAAGATCCACCGCACCAAGGGCCATGACCTCCAGAACTGCCGACAAGTTGAGCTGCTTGCAGAAAAGCAGAAGGCTGAATATGAAAGGCGAGACAAGGAGAAGGGTCAGGATGGTGCTGAGGGATCCAGCAAGAAGCGTGGCGGCCAAGGGGGTCGCCGCGGCAAAGATAACCAACAAGAGAGGCCCGCTCGGGGCCGCGACAAGAAAGAGGAGGATGATGATCACGACGAGGACGACGAGTCCGGCGAGCATGAGTTCCAGAAGGCTACAGAGGCTATGTGCGTCGACGGTGGTGCCTCGTTGCACACCTCACACGACGAGCTGAAGCAGTGGGCGCGTGAGGTCACTGCGGCGGAGCCGTCGTTCGATTCCCAGAAACCACTGAAGTGGTCCCGCACGCCCATCGTTTTTGACACCGAGGATCACCCTGACGGCACAACTGCGGTCGGGTGTTTGTCGTTGTTGGTTTCACCAACAATACGCAACCTCAAGGTGACCAAAGTGCTGGTTGACGGTGGGGCCGGTCTGAATTTGATCTTGCTTGCTGTGATCAAAAAGCTGCAGATTCCTAATGGAGACCTCGAAGAGACAGGCACGTTTCATGGGGTCAACCCAGGAAGGAGCCAGCCTAAAGGTAAAATCACGTTGCCCATTACGTTTGGGGGCGAGCTGAACTATAGGACGGAGAAGATCGTCTTCGATGTCGCCAAGATCCCCTTGCCATACAATGGGATCCTTGGCCGCCCAGCGCTGTCCAAGTTCATGGCGGCGTCCCACTACGCCTACAACACGTTGAAGATGCTGGGGCCACTGACCATCATCACCGTGCCCTCTGACAAGAAAGATGCGCTCATCTGCGTCAACCAACTCTACCGAGAGGCAGTTGCAGCAATTGCCGCCAGGCCACTTGCTCCTGCCGCTGAAGCTCTAGGGAGGAAGAAGGCTGACAGGACTCCTTCCGGCAAGACCTCTTGCACCCACTCCGGCAAGCGCACCTCTTTGGAGTGTTGTGCTCCCATTGAGGACGTGCCAGAGAGCTCCAACGGCAAGAGCGAAAAGTCCAAGGCTACACCACCAGAAACCAAGAAGGTGTCCGTCAAGGAGGACGGCACGGGCGGGGCTTTCACTATAAGCTCCACCCTCGACAGCAAATAGGAAAGCGCGCTTGTCGCCTTCCTGCGGGCGAATGTTGATGTATTTGCGTGGAAAGCATCTGACATCCCCGGCGTTCCCAGGGAGGTGATTGAGCACCATCTTGCTGTCTGTCCTCACGCGCGGCCCGTCAAGCAGAAGGTCAAGAAGCAAGCTTTGGAGCGGCAAGAGTTCAACATTGAAGAGATGAGGACGTTGGAGGCGGCAGGCCTGGTAAGAGGAGTAATCCACCCCACGTGGTTGGCCAATCCGGTGGTGGTGCGTAAGGCAAACGGGAAGTGGAGGCTGTGTATTGACTACACAAACATCAATAAAGCCTGTCCAAAGGATCCTTTCCCTCTGCCATGCATCGACCAGATTGTAGACTCCACTGCCGGGTGTGACCTGCTGTCATTCCTCGATGCCTATTTAGGGTACCACCAGATCTTCATAATGAAGGAAGATGAAGAGAAGACCGCGTTCATCACCCCATGTGGTACATACTGTTTTGTACGAATGCCTTTCGGGTTGAAGAGCGCTGGTTTGACGTTTGCCCGAGCAGTCCAGATTTGTTTTGAGCCCCAGCTACATAGAAATATGGAAGCTTATATGGATGACATAGTGGTCAAAACCAAGGACAGGGCCACGCTCGTGCAAGATTTAGAATAAACATTCGCAAACCTGCGCAAGATCAACCTCAAGCTCAACCCAGAGAAGTGCGTGTTCGGTGTCGCCTTCGGCAAAATTCTCGGGTTCTTTGTGTCTCAACACGGAATCGAAGCAAATCCCGACAAGATCAAAGCGATCGAGCAGATTGAGTCGCCGAAACGGGTCAAAGACGTCCGTAGGCTCGCCGGCTGCGTTGCAGCCCTGAGTAGGTTCATCTCCAAATCTGCTGAGCGCGCCCTCCCCTTTTACAAAGTTTTGAAAAAGGCGGGTCTAGTAAAATGGACTCCGGAGGCATAGGCAGCACTGCAAGATTTGAAGAGGTACCTCTCCTCCACGCCAATACTAGTCGCACCTAAACCACGAGAGCCGTTGCTACTGTACTTAGCAGCAATGAATCAAGTGGTCAGTGCTGCACTGGTGGCGCAGAGGGAACCTGAGGGAGAAGCAGGAGTTGCAGCAGAGCCGTCGGATGGCGGGCCGGAGTCTTCCCCGGCAGAGCCTGACGCCGGTAAACCAGAACCCCCGGCAAGGCCCGGACCCGGCGAGGCAGAGCCTGAGCAGATGGTCCAAGTGGGACAGAAGAAGAAGATGGTGCAGCACCCAGTGTATTTTGTCAGTTCCCTCTCACAGGGGGCTAGGTCAAGATATTTTGGAATGCAGAAGCTGGTTTTCGGCCTTCTCATGGCCTCGAGAAAGCTGTGCCACTATTTCCAAGCACACGAGATCACCGTCGTCACCCGCCTCCCTTTGCAACGGATTTTACACAACCCAGATGCGACAGGGAGGATTGTGGAGTGGGCATTGGAGCTGTCGAGCTTTGGCCTCAGGTTTGAAAGTACTTCAACAATCAAGAGACGAGCTTTGGCAGAGTTCATAGCAGAGTGGACCGCAACGCCCGACGAGGAGATTCAAGAGACCACCCTTCCCGGCAAGGAGACGAGCAGTGAGTGGATTATGTACTTTGACGGAGCTTTCTCATTCCAAGATGCTGGTGCTGGCGTGCTACTCGTCGCACCCAACGGAGAGCACCTCAAGTACGTGCTGGTCTCAGGATCGTGGCAGGCCTCGGAATCAAGAAGCTCATCATCAGGGGTGATTCGCAGCTCATTGTCAAGCAAGTCAACAAGGATTACCAGAGCCCGTTGTTGCAGGCCTGCGTGAATGAAGTGAGGAAGTTGGAAGAACGTTTAGACAGCCTACAGGCAGAACATGTTCCCCGAGCGGAGAACAGCATTGCCGACGACCTGTCGAAACGCGCTGCCCTCAAGTTGCCTGTGGAACCAAGTACCTTTGTACTTCAGTTAATACAACCATCTGTAGAGCCATCAGCAGGGCAGAACAAGCGAAGGAAGACAAGCCCCGGCAAGTACCTTCCCGCTGAGCTCCCAGGAGCCGCCGGCAAGGAGGTTGCCAGGTACCCCAAGCTGGCCGAGGGGCAACTGCCTCCGACGGGGCCCCAGGCCCTGACCGTAGAGGCAGCTGCCCCTGCGGCCGAAGATGTGCCTTTGGTCCTTGCCGTCGAGCCCCAGGCTCCGGCATGGGCGCAGCCCACCGTCCGTTTCCTCCAAACAGGAGAGCTCCTCGAGGAGCAGGAAGAAGCAGAGAAAGTAGCCCGTCGGTCCAACATGTACCAGTTTGTGGATGATACCCTATACAGAAGGAGGCCAAACGGAGTCAGGCTGAAGTGCATTCCTCGAGAGGACGGACTAGAGCTGTTGGCAGAGATACATGGAGGTATGTGTGGCTCCCGCATAGGGTCAAGGGCCCTTGCCGGAAAGGCATTCCGGCAAGGTTTCTTCTGGCCCACAGCCCTCCAGGATGCAGCTGCGCTAGTAACCAAGTGTGAAGCGTGTCAGTTCCATTCGAAGAAGCTTCATCAACCAGCTCAAGCCCTTCAAACAATCCCTCTCTCCTGGCCATTTTTGGTCTGGGGCTCGACATACTGGGCCCCTTCCCTCGTGCTGTCGGGGGCTTTGAGTACTTGTACGTTGCAATCGACAAGTTCAGAAAGTGGCCTGAACTGGAGGCAGTGAGGAAGGTGACAGCACAGTCAACCGTCAGGTTCTTCAAGGGGCTAGTTTGCTGTTTTGGTGTGCCGAACAAGGTCATCACCGACAACGGCACGTAGTTCACAAGCCACACCTTCATGCAATACATCCAGGACCTCGGTAGCAAGGTCTGTTTCGCCTCGGTGGCACACCCACAGAGCAATGGCCAGGCGGAGGGGGCAAATGCTGAAGTACTACGAGGCCTGAGGACAAAGACTTTTGACAGGCTGCACAAGTGTGGAACGCACTGGATTGATGAGTTGCCGACAGTTCTTTGGTCGATCAGAACGACGCCAAATCGAGCCACCGGCCAGACACCCTTTGCCCTGGTATACGCGGCAGAAGCAGTTTTCCCCACGGAACTCACATACGGGTCACCTCGAGTGCTCGCTTATGACGAGCTTGAGCAAGAGCAGTTGCGGCAAGATGACATGACGCTCCTTGAGGAAGATCGTCTTCGGGCGGCTGTGCGAGCTGCACGCTACCAGCAGGCCTTGCGCTGCTACCATAGCCACAAGGTTCATGCCCGAAATCTTGAGGAAGGCGACCTTGTTCTTTGGCACGTTCATTCGGCCAAGAATTCCAACTAGTTGACACCAAAGTGGGAAGGCCCTTATCAGGTAATACGAGTCACCAGGCCTAGCGCAGTCCGCCTGGAGACCGAAGACGATGTCCCGGTGAGCAACTCCTGGAACATCGAACATATTCGTAAGTTTTACCCATGAGGCGCGGTTGCCGGGCCTCCCGGCAAGCCACCTTTTGTACAAGCCTTGCCAACAAGGCATGCAACTCTTTGTACAAAGCCAGGCGCAGACCCTGAGCATAAATAAATGAAGCGCTGGCGCCCTAAGTTTTAGCATGCATGCCAGGTTAAGTCTCTCTTTGGTAGGGTTGATAGTGCCCGGCGGCAACTAACCCCTAGCATAGAGGTCGGGTGTGTGTCTTTCCGTCCTTTCCGGTCTTTTCTTGGTTCGCAGGCTGCACAGGCGTTTCTGCTAAGCCATTTAAGGGCAGGGAGACGGATCGACATCCCCGACCCCGGCAAGCCATTGCCGGGGGGCTGCAGATTCAAGCACCTGACCACGGCAAGCCAAGGTTCCCGGGGGCTGCAGATCCAGATAAGTCCTTTATCCCCTGTTATGCATTTCCGCATGGAATTGGGACGTATGAAGCCTCGTTTATTCCTGGGCCACCATGCTCCCCTTTTCCTGTGCCCAAGAACTATTCCCTGGGCCGGAACTTTTTTGTAGTTGCGGTGACAAGGAAGCAAATGAAGGGCCTAACCCTACTTCGCCCCTGCTTCCGCCGAGAGCGTGAGTATGGTCGTGAATGAAGTGAGGGGACGACAAGGCCTGTTGCCGGGCGACAATGTTTATCTTAAAAATAACAAGGATTCATTCCTTGGCATGGGCCTCGCTCACGCACAAAGAACCCGGCAAGCACCCTTTTTCATTAATACGTTCCAAACAGGTACAGTTCGTACGGAATGCAAACATGAGAAAGGGGATTACAAGGTTTAAATCTAACAAGTGCCCGCAGGCTTAAAAACTAAAAAAGATAAGTGCCCCGTGATCCCCGTTCTTGCCCCTTTCCTCCCAGGTGCGACAGGTGAAGGCAAAAAGGAGGCGACGGGGAACGCGCCGATGGAGAGCTTGACGAGGAAGACCCTCGGCAGGGCGCGTGGCCGAGGGAGGAGGGCGACGCAGTCAGTCGGAGTCAGAGTTGGCGTCCTCCCGCTTGACGCCCTCGTCGTCACTGTCGCTGTCCTCCTCGTCACTCCCGCTTGAGGAGGAGTCTTCATCATCGGAGGAGCTCTCCATGCAACACCTTAGGCGAGTTCCCAAGTGCCCAGAGATCTTGACGGAGAGCAGATCGTTCTCCATTAATTTGAAGTGGAGAACGAGCCCTCCGACAAGCTGTGGCCACGAGCGAAGGTCTTCCATCCGCGAGAAGATACATGACGTGAGGGGCGGGGAAGTTGACGTCGACCCGCATGCTGCCATTGCCGCAGCCCCTCATATGCAACCTCAGAGCCTGTGGCGGGTTGAGCTCCATCTCCCGAGCGAACAGAGTAGGGAGACGAAGACGACGGCACATTGGCCGGTGTAGCCTGATGATGAACTTGCGGGGCTGGTCTCCGACGTGGCCCTCCATTGAGGGAGGGGCCGCTGGCGGAGGCGAGGCCGGTGCGCCGCCCCGTCCTCCTCTTCCCCGAGCGCCACGGCGGCCTTGGCCTCGCCCCTTCCCCCTTCCTCTCACGGCCGGCTCCACCGCCACGAGCTCTTGGGAAGGAGGGGCGCGCTGTCGAGTAGAGACCCTCATCGCCGCCATCGGAGTGCCGGCGCGCCCTCTCTCCATAGCAGAAGGAAGGAAGGAGCCAAGGTAGAAGGAGATGAATGATGAAAGATTGGGGGGGTGCCATCCCCCTCCCCTTTTTATAAAGGGGCGGGGACGGGGCTCGGCCGCCCCACTTAACCAATCCAGCCACCAGGGGCGCAGGGAATTGAGACCGAACCGCTGCTCCAACCTGCGACGACCCGGTTCCTCGCCTCGTCATTTAAGGCCCATGCCCCCCGCATCCACCGCCTACCATCTTCGAGGCATGAGGGACACGTGGCAAGCAAGCCGAAATGGAGGAGACAAGTGAGGCGACCGTTTTCCACCCCGTGATCGGGGGGCACGGGCGTCTTGACGGCCACGACTCGAGTCCACTTAGTAAATGAGTCGCGCCCCTACGTTTTCCTCTTTCTTATGGGGAAGGTGCAAGCCGCCTCTTTACTATGATGTGACGCATGAGGGCAGCAACCGCCCCACGCATGACCCCCACGTCACACATTCAACGCGGGTCGTGGGGAAGCGCAACGAGCGAGGGAGTTACTGCGGTAAAAACTCCGCCACACGCGTGCCCGCACACCGTTCTGGGCCTGGCCCAATAACGCCCCGTGCTTATATGTGGCCCAGGCCCGGGGGCTCCTATCGGTGTACAAAAGTAGGGGTCCCTTTTTGCAGCCCTTTACTTGTGTGCGGGCAGTCGCAGCTCCACACCCCTGGCCACGCTTGGCGGGGCAGAGGAAGCAAAGGCACAAGACGACTAGACCAACGCGAAGCCAGAAACACAAAGAGCAGAAGGGCGAGATGGACTCCCCCGGCAAGGCCCTTGCCGGGGCGGCCTCCACAGCCCCGGCAAGAACCTTGCCGGGGCAACTCGCCCAACGCTAGCAGGGCTACCACCCTTGAGCCTGAGAGTTCCGATGCCCTCAACCACATTGGATCCAAAGCTCGGGAGGCGCTTCCATGGTGGCATGCAGATCTTTGTGAAGACCAAGAACGTGCAAGATCAGATGAGAATCAGAAGACGGAGATCCTCGGCGAGATCCTTGCCGAGGATACCCACGAGACCTCCGGCAAGCCCCTTGCCGGGGATGACCATGATACCACGGCAAGACCCTTGCCGGGGCCCCGGCAAGACTCTTATCGAAGACATCCGCGGGGCCGCAGCCAGGCCCACATCTGCCAAGACTCTGCCGCCGTTCCCATGCAGCTGCCAGCCCACCAACTAGGCGAGCACCTGCGTGGCGACGTGCGGCCTTTAGGCCAACTCAGCAAGCACTTGTGTGGCGGCATGCAGATCTTCGTGAAGGCTCTGCCACCGCACCAACTCAGCTGCCAGCCAGCCAGCGTGGCACTACACGCCGCGTCAGTTCGGACACGCGTCGAAGCCAGGCGAGGCGGCGACAGCTGGGACGAGCTTCCTTGCCGTCCCCGATAAAGCAAGAAGGGCACGTCGGCAGCGCATTAAATGCGGTTGTCCTACGGTGCCAGAGGATAGAGTCGACCACTGTATAGCTTTCCACCTCCTGTGTGCCACTATGGCAGCCCCTTTGTCTATAAAAGGAGGCCCGCGGCGTACTGAGTGAGGATTTGAACTTTTTGGACCGTGCATGCCTTGTAGCTAGTCCAAGAGCACCAGATAAACAGAAACTAGCAGGAGTAGGGTATTACGCATCACTTGCGGCCCGAACCTGGATAATCCCCCCTCCCCGTTTTGATCTCTCAATCCCGCTCTTTCCATAGCCCCGCGCCCGCCAACCGTAGCAAAAGGGATTCCTCGTGATCCCGTAGGTGTCGTTTCCCCCAACAAGGGACTTCCTAGATAGTTGAGTTGGTTGTGTTTTCAGGGAATGAACTGTTGAACAAGCCGAGGAATTACGGAATAACATATTGAAAAATTATGATGATTGGACTCTTCCTGAACCACCGCCTAAACCCGCCCCAAAGAAGAGGGTGTCTTATATCTCAGTCTTGAAGATATGCAAGAGGCAAAGAAGAGTATGAAGGAAAAAGGTATTAAAGCTGAAGATGTCAAAATTTTACCTCCTATTGAAGAAATACATGGACTTGACACACCACCACCAAAGGTGGTAGAGGTAATTTCTTTAATGAAATTTGATGAAAGTGACATCCCTTACAATAAACATCCTAGTCAATGCCTTTATGAGTTTGATAACTACAATAGAAAACAAGACCACTTCAATGCAAATGTTATGAAACAGTTGAAATACAATTCTGATATGATTGCTCGTTTGAGTAACTTGTTATTTAGAGTCAGTAATGATGTTAGAGGTGTAGGAAAACATGCCTCTATGGTTCACACCGAGTTAGAACAAGTTGCTAAATCTCAAAAAGAATTGCTTGATGAAATGAACAATAATATAAATGACTTTGTTGTTAGAGTAGCAACTAGAGGAGGTAAAATTACTGAGGAACCACTTTATCCTGAGGGACATCCTAAAAGGATTGAAAAAGACTCTCAAAGAATTAACGCTGATGCACCTAGCTCTTCTAAAAATAAGAAGAAGAAAAATGATAAGACTTTGCATATCACTAGTGAACATGAAGTAGAAAAACCTCCTGATAATAATAATGATGTTTCTATTTTTGATGTTGAAGCTCAATTTGGTAATGAACATTCATCTAGTGATAATGAAAAAGATAATGATGATGTTCATGAAGACACTCAACTAGACAAAGATAAAGAACTAGATAATGATGTTGAAATAGAACTGGCTGTTCATTTTGATAACCCACAAGCTAAAAATAAAAGATATGATAAAAGAGACTTTGTTGGTAGAAAACATGGAAGAGAAAGGGAACAATGGGTTCAAAACCCATGCCTTTTCCACCTAGATCAACTAAGAGAAAAGATGATGAAGAATTTGAACGCTTTGCTGAAATGATTAGGCGGGTCTTTTTGCGCACTCGCTTGACTGATATTTTAAAGATGGCCCCTTATGCAAAATACATGAAAGACATCATCACTAATAAGAGGAAAATACCAGAAGCTGAAATCTCCACTATGCTTGCTAATTATTCTTTTAAGGATGGAGTACCAAAAAAACTTGGAGATCCGGGAATACCAACTATACCTTGCTCCAGCAAAATAAATTATGTTTAAACTGCTTTATGTGATTTAGGAGCTTGTGTTAGTGTTATGCCTTTCTCTTTATATAAAAGACTTGACTTGAATAAACTCACACCTACTGAAATTATTGGGGAACATAGTATTTCAAAAAAATTCCTACGATCACGCAAGATCTATCTAGGAGAAGCATAGCAACAAGCGGGGAGAGTGTGTCCACGTACCCTCGTAGACCGAAAGCGAAAGCATTTAGTAACGCGGTTGATGTAGTCGAACGTCTTCGTGATCCAACCGATCAAGTACCAAATGCACGGCACCTCCGCGATCTGCACAAGTTCAGCTCGGTGACGTCCCTCGAACTCTAGATCCAGCTGAGGCTGAGGGAGAGTTTCGTCAACACGACGGCGTGGTGACGGTGATGATGAAGTTACGGATGCAGGGCTTCGCCTAAGCACTACGACAATATGACCGAGGTGGAAAACTGTGGAGGGGGGCACCGCACACGGCTAAAGATCAACTTGTGTGTCTATGGGGTGCCCCCTCGCGCGTATATAAAGGAGGGGAGGAGGAGGCCGGCTGGCCCTAAGGGGCGCGCCCAAGGGGGGAATCCTACTCCAAGTAGGAATCGCCCCCCCTTTCCTAGTCCAAGTAGGAGAAGAAGGAAGGAGAGGGAGAGGGAGAGGGAAAGAGGGGCCGTGCCCCCCTCCCCTAGTCCTATTCGGACTCCCCTTGGGGGGGCGCCACCTCCTGGCTGCTCCCCTCTCTCTCCCCTAAGGCTCACTAAGGCCCATTACTTCCCCGGGGGGTTCCGATAACCCCTCTACATGTCGGTTTTATCCGAAACTATCTGGAACCCTTCTGGTGTCTGGATAACATGGTCCAATATATCAATCTTTATGTCTCGACCATTTCGAGACTCCTCGTCATGTCCGTGATCTCATCTGGGACTCCGAACAACCTTCGGTACATCAAATCACATAACTCATAATACAAATCGTCATCGAACATTAAGCGTGCGGACCCTACGGGTTCGAGAACTATGTAGACATGACGGAGACACATCTCCGGTCAATAACCAATAGTGGAACCTGGATGCTCATATTGGCTCCTACATATTCTACGAAGATCTTTATCGGTCAAACCGCATAACAACATACGTTGTTCCCTTTGTCATCGGTATGTTACTTGCCCGAGATTCGATCGTCGGTATCATCATACCTAGTTCAATCTCGTTACCGGTAAGTCTCTTTACTCGTTCCGTAATGCATCATCCCGCAACTAACTCATTAGTCACATTGCTTGCAAGGCTTATAGTGATGTGCATTACCGAGAGGGCCAAGAGATACCTCTCCGACAATCGGAGTGACAAATCCTAATCTCGATCTATGCCAACTCAACAAACACCATCGGAGACACCTCTAGAGCATCTTTATAATCACCCAATTACGTTGTGACGTTTGATAGCGCACTAAGTGTTCCTCCGGTATTCGGGAGTTGCATAATCTCATAGTCATAGGAACATGTATAAGTCATGGAGAAAGCAATAGCAAGAAACTAAACGATCATAGTGCTAAGCTAACGGATGGGTCTTGTCCATCACATCTTTCTCTAATGATGTGATCCCGTTCATCAAATGACAACACATGTCTATGGCTAGGAAACTTAACCAACTTTGATTAACGAGCTAGTCTAGTAGAGGCATACTAGGGACACTCTGTTTGTCTATGTATTCACACATGTACTAAGTTTTCGGTTAATACAATTCTAGCATGAATAATAAACATTTATCATGATATAAGGAAATATAAATAACAACTTTATTATTGCCTCTAGGGCATATTTCCTTTAGTCTCCCACTTGCACTAGAGTCAATAATCTAGTTCACATCGTCATGTGATTTAACTCCAATAGTTTCACATCTTTATGTGATTAGTTCACATCTCCATGTGACTAATACCCAAAGGGTTAACTAGAGTCAATAATCTAGTTCACATCGCTATGTGATTAACACCCAAAGAGTGATCATGTTTTGCTTGTGAGAGAAGTTTAGTCAATGGGTCTGGCACATTCAGAGCCGTATGTATTTTGCAAATTTTCTATGTCTACAATGCTCTACACGGAGCTACTCTAGCTAATCGCTCCCACTTTCAATATATATATCCAGATTGAGACTTAGAGTCATCCGGATCAGTGTCAAAGCTTGCATCGACGTAACCCTTTACGACGAACTTTTTGTCCCCTCCATAACCGAGAAACACATCCTTATTCTACTAAGGATAAGTTTGACCGTTGTCCAGTCATCCACTCCTGGATCACTATTGTACCCTCTTGCCAAACTCATGGTGAGGTACACAATAGGTCTGGTACACAGCATAGCATACTTTATAGAACCTATGACCGCGGCATAGGGAATGACTTTTCATTCTCTTTCTATTTTCTGCCGTGGTCGGGTTTTGAGTCTTTACTCAACTTCACACCTTACAACTCAGGCAAGAACTTCCTTGATCCATTTTGAACTTCTTCAAAATTTTATCAAGGTATGTGCTATGTGAAAGTCCAATTAAGCATCTTGATCTATCTCTATAGATCTTGATGCTCGATATATAAGCAACTTCACCGAGGTCTTTCATTGAAAAATTCTTATTCAAGTATCCTTTTATGCTATCCAGAAATTCAGTATCATTTCCGATCAACAATATGTCATCCACATATAATATCAGAAATGCTATAGAGCTCCCACTCACTTTCTTGTAAATACAGGCTTCTCCAAAAGTCTGTATAAAACCATATGCTTTGATCATACTATCAAAGCGTATATTCCAACTCCGAGAAGCTTGCACCAGTCCATAAATGGATCGCTGGAGCTTGCACACTTTGTTAGCACCTTTTGGATCGACAAAACCTTCTGGTTGCATCATATACAACTCTTCTTTAAGATATCCATTAAGGAATGCAGTTTTGACATCCATTTGCAAAATTTCATACTCATAAAATGCGGCAATTGCTAACATGATTCGGACAGACTTAAGCATCACTACGGGTGAGAAGGTCTCATCGTAGTCAACTCCTTGAACTTGTGGAAAACCTTTCAAGACAAGTCGAGCTTTGTAGGCAGTAACATTACCGTCAGCGTCAGTCTTGTCCTTGAAGATCCATTTATTCTCTATGGCCTGCCGATCATCGGGCAAGTCAACCAAAGTCCACACTTTGTTCTCATACATGGATCCCATCTCAGATTTCATGGCTTCATGCCATTTCGCGGAATCTGGGCTCATCATCGATTCCTCATAGTTCGTAGGTTCGTCATGGTCAAGTAACATGACTTCCAGAATAGGATTGCCGTACCACTCTGGTGCGGATCTTATTCTGGTTGACCTACGAGGTTCAGTAGTAACTTGATCCGAAGTTTCATGATCATCATCATTAGCTTCCTCACTAATTGGTGTAGGAATCACTGGAACTGATTTCTGTGATGAACTACTTTCCAATAAGGGAGCAGGTACAATTACCTTATCAAGTTCTACTTTCCTCCCACTCACTTCTTTCCAGAGAAAACTCCTTCTCTAGAAAGGATCCATTCTTAGCAACGAATATCTTGCCTTCGGATCTGTGATAGAAGGTGTACCCAACAGTCTCCTTTGGGTATCCTATGAAGACACATTTCACCGATTTGGATTCGAGCTTACCAGGTTGAAGCTTTTTCACATAAGCATTGCAGCCCCAAACTTTAAGAAACGACAGTTTAGGTTTCTTGCTAAACCACAGTTCATATGGTGTCGTCTCAACGGATTTAGATGGTGCCCTATTTAACGTGAATGCAGCTGTCTCTAATGCATAACCCCAAAACGATAGTGATAAATCGGTAAGAGACATCATAGATCGCACCATATCTAATAAAGTACGGTTATGATGTTCGGACACACCATTACGTTGTGGTGTTCCAGGTGGCGTGAGTTGAGAAACTATTCCACATCGTTTCAAATGGAGACCAAACTCGTAACTTAAATATTCGTCTCCGCGATTAGATCGTAGAAACTTTATTCTCTTGTAAAGATGATTTTCCACTTCACTCTGAAATTCTTTGAACTTTTCAAATGTTTCAGACTTATGTTTCATCAAGTAGGTATACCCATATCTGCTCAAATCATCTATGAAGGTCAGAAAATAATGATACCCGCCGCGAGCCTCAACACTCATCGGATCGCATACATCAATATGTATTATTTCCAATAAGTTTGTTGCTCGCTCCATTGTTCCGGAGAACGGAGTCTTAGTCATCTTGCCCATGAGGCATGGTTCGCAAGCATCAAGTGATTCATAATCAAGTGATTCCAAAAGCCCATCAGCATGGAGTTTCTTCATGCGCTTTACACCAATATGACCTAAACGGCAGTGCCACAAATAAGTTGCACTATCATTATTAAACTTATATCTTTTGGCTTCAATACTATGAATATGTGTAGCACTACGATCGAGGTTCAATAAACCATTCACCTTGGGTGTATGACCACAGAAGGTTTTATTCATGTAAACAGAATAACAATTAGTCTTTGACTTAAATGAATAACCGTATTGCAATAAACATGATCCAATCATATTATGCTCAATGCAAATAACATTTATTTTAGGTTCAACACTAATCCCGAAGGTAAAGGGAGTGTGCGATGGTGATCTTATCAACCTTGGAATCACTTCCAACACACATCGTCACCTTGTCCTCAACTAGTCTTTGTTCATTTTGTAACTCACTTTTCGAGTTACTAATCATAGCAACTGAACCAGTGTTAAATACCTAGGGGCTACTATGAACACTAGTAAAGTACACATTTATAACATGTATATCATATATACTTTTGTTCACTTTGCCATCATTCTTATCCGCCAAGTATTTGGGGCAGTTCCGCTTCCAGTGACCATTGCCTTTGTAGTAGAAGCACTTAGTTTCAGGCTTGGGTCTAGCTTTGGGCTTCTTCATGGGAGTGGCAACTTACTTGCCATTCTTCTCGAAGTTCCCTTTCTTTCCCTTGCCCTTTTACTTGAAACTAGTGATCTTGTCAACCATCAACATTTGATGCTTTTCTTGATTTCTACCTTCGTCGATTTCAACATCACGAAGAGCTCGGGAATCGTTTTCGTCATCCCTTGCTTATTATAGTTCATCACAAAGTTCCAGTAACTTGGTGATAGTGAATAGAGAACTCAGTCAATCACTATCTTATCTGGAATATTAACTACCACTTGATTCAAGCAATTGTAGTACTCAGACATTCTGAGCACATGCTCACTGGTGGACCTATTCTCCTCCATCTTGTAGGCAAAGTACTTGTCAGAGGTCTCGTACCTGTCGACTCGGGCATGAGTCTGAAATACCAATTTCAGCTCTTGGAACATCTTGTATGCTCCGTGGCATTCAAAACGTTACTGAAGTCCCGGTTCTAAGCCGTAAAGCATGGTGCACTAAACTATCAAGTAGTCATCATACCGAGCTTTGCCAACGTTCATAACGTCTGCATCTGCTCCTGCAATAGGTCCGTCACCTAGCGGTGCATCAAGGACATAATTCTTCTATGCAGCAATGAGGATAGTCCTCAGATCACGGAGCTAGTCCGCATCTTTGCTACTATCATCTTTCAACTTATTTTTCTCTAGGAACATATCGAAAATAAATGGGGAGCTACATCGCAAGCTATTGATCTATAACATAGATATGCAAATACTATCAGGACTAAGTTCATGATAAATTAAAGTTCAATTAATCATATTACTTAAGAACTCCCACTTAGATAGACATCCCTCTAATAATCTAAGTGATCACGTGATCCATATCAACTAAACCATGTCCGGTCATCACGTGAGATGGACTAGCTTTCAATGGTGAACATCACTATGTTGATCATATCTACTATATGATTCACGCTCGACCTTTCGGCCTCAGTGTTCCGAGGCCATATCTGCATATGTTAGGCTCCTCAAGTTTAACCTGAGTATTCTGCGTGTGCGAAACTGGCTTGCACCCGTTGTATGTGAACGTAGAGCTTATCACACCCGATCATCATGTGGTGTCTTGGCACGACGAACTGTCGCAACGATGCATACTCAGGGAGAACACTTGTACCTTGAAATTTAGTGAGAGATCATCTTATAATGCTACCGCCGTACTAAGCAAAATAAGATGCATAAAGGATAAACATCACATGCAATCAATATAAGTGATATGATATGGCCATCATCATCTTGTGCCTTTGATGTCCATCTCCAAAGCACCATCATGATCACCATCGTCACCGGCTTGACACCTTGATCTCCATCGAAGCATCGTTGTCGTCTCGCCAACTATTGCTACTACGACTATCGCTACCGCTTAGTGATAAAGTAAAGCAATTACATGGCGATTGCATTGCATACAATAAAGCGACAACCATATGGCTCCTGCCAGTTGCTCAGAACTGTTACAAAACATGATCATCTCATACAACAATTTATATATGATCATGTCTTGACCATATCACATCACAGCAAGCCCTGCAAAAACAAGTTAGACGTCCTCTACTTTGTTGTTGCAAGTTTTACGTGGCTGCTACGGGCTTCTAGCAAGAACCGTTCTTACCTACGCATCAAAACCACAACGATTTTTCGTCAAGTGTGCTGTTTTAACCTTCAACAAGGACCGGGCATAGTCAAACTCGATTGAACTAAAGATGGAGAAACAGACACCCACTAGCCACATGTGTGCGAAGCACGTCGGTAGAACCAGTCTCATGAACGCGATCATGTAATGTCGGTCTGGGCCGCTTCATCCAACAATACCGCCGAATCAAAGTAATACATGCTGGTAAGCAGTATGACTATTCTCGCCCACAACTCATTGTGTTCTACTCATGCATATAACATCTACGCATAGACCTAGCTCGGATGCCACTCTTGGGGAACGTAGTACTTCAAAAAAATTCCTACAATCACGCAAGATATATCTAGGAGAAGCTTAGCAATGAGCGGGGAGAGTGTGTCCATGTACCCTCGTAGACCGAAAGCGGAAGCAATTAGTAACGCAGTTGATGTAGTCGAACGTCTTCGTGATCCAACCGATCAAGTACCGAACGCACGGCACCTCCGCGATCTGCACACATTCAGCTCGGTGACGTCCCTCGAACTCTAGATCCAGCTGAGGCCGTGGGAGAGTTTTGTCAGCACGACGGCATGGTGACGGTGATGATGAAGTTACCGACGCAGGGCTTCGCCTAAGCACTACGACAATATAACCGAGGTGGAAAACTGTGGAGGGGGGCACCGCACACGGCTAAAGATCAACTTGTGTGTCTATGGGGTGCCCCCTCCCCCGTATATAAAGGAGGGGAGGAGGAGGCCGGCCGGCCCTAAGGGACGTGCCCAAGGGGGGAATCCTACTCCAAGTAGGAATCGCCCCCCCCTTTCCTAGTCCAAGTAGGAGAAAAAGGAAGGAGAGGGAGAGGGAAAGAGGGGCCGCGCCCCCTCCCCTAGTCCTATTCAGACTCCCCTGGGGGGACGTGGACCACCTCCTCGCTGCCGCCCTCTCTCCCCCTAAGGCCCGCTAAGGCCCATTACTTCCCTGGGGGTTCCGGTAACTCCTCCGGCACTCCGGTTGTATCCGAAACTATCCGGAACACTTCCAGTGTCCAAATAACATGGTCCAATATATCAATTTCTATGCCTCGACCATTTCGAGACTCCTCGTCGTGTCCGTGATCTCATCCGGGACTCTGAACAACCTTTGGTACATCAAATCACGTAACTCATAATACAAATCATCATCGAACTTTAAGCGTGCGGACCCTACGGGTTCGAGAACTATGTAGACATGACCGAGACACATCTCCGGTCAATAACCAATAGCGGAACCTGGATGCTCATACTGGCTCCTACATATTCTACGAAGATCTTTATCGGTCAAACCTCATAACAACATACGTTGTTCCCTTTGTCATTGATATGTTACTTGCCTGAGATTCGATCGTCGGTATCATCATACCTAGTTCAATCTCGTTACCGGCAAGTCTCTCTACTCGTTCCGTAATGCATCATCCCGCAACTAACTCATTAGTCACATTGCTTGCAAGGCTTATAGTGATGTGCATTACCGAGAGGGCCCAGAGATACCTCTCCGACAATCGGAGTGACAAATCCTAATCTCGATCTATGCCAACTCAACAAACACCATCAGAGACACCTGTAGAGCATCTTTATAATCACCCGATTATGTTGTGACATTTGATAGCACACTAAGTGTTCCTCCGGTATTCGGGAGTTGCATAATCTCATAGTCATAGGAACATGTATAAGTCATGTAGAAAGCAATAGCAATATACTAAACGATCATAGTGCTAAGCTAACGGATGGGTCTTGTCCATCACATCATTCTCAAATGATGTGATCCCGTTCATCAAATGACAACACATGTCTATGGCTAGGAAACTTAACCATCTTTGATTAACAAGCTAGTCTAGTAGAGGCATACTAGGGACACTCTGTTTGTCTATGTATTCACACATGTACTAAGTTTCCGGTTAATACAATTCTAGCATGAATAATAAACATTTATCATGATATAAGTAAATATAAATAACAACTTTATTATTGCCTCTAGGGCGTATTTCCTTCAGAAATATCTTTGCAAATGGCTGACAAATCAATTGTCATACCTATTGGTACTTGTTAGGATGTGGCCGTTGTTGTTGCAAATGTTACTATCTTAACATACTTTGTTATACTTGAGATGCCCGAGGATGACAATATGTCGATTATCCTTGGTAGACCCCTTTTGCGTACTGCAGGTGATGTTATTGATTGCAGTAAAAGCAAGGTCACTTTTCATATCAATGGTAATGAGCATACAGTGCACTTTCCGAAGAAACAATTCCAAGTGAATGGGATTAATGTTATCAAAAAATTTCCGACACTCACTATTGGAAGTTTTCAACCACCTCTACCTACCGCCAAAAATAAATATGATATACTTATTGTCGGGGACATGCATATCCCCGTTCAGGTAACTTAGTGTTTTACAAAAGTTCTTCGCTTTCATGCTAATCGAAGGTGGTTGTTAATAAAACTTGATCAACCTTATTAATGGATCATTTTTGAGAGGTATGAAGTTGATGAATTTAGTAGGCGCTACCTTCTGCCCTTACTTATTGTTTTTTGTTTTCTTAGTTAAATAAAATGAAATGCCATGTTTATCCTATTTTCTGGATTTCCCGTGCAATAAAAAAATGACCCAAAAATAAAAGTGCCTAGAATGTCATAAAATTTAATACAATTTTTTCTGAATATTTCTGAATTTTTGGTACAAATAACATCAGGGGGTGCACCAGGTGGGCACAACCCACCTGGGCACGCCAGCAGTCCCAGGCGTGCCCTGGTGGTTTGTGGTCCCCATGTGGGCCCCCTCACTTATCTCTTTAGCCCACATGATCTCTTACCTCCAGAAAAATCACCATTGCTCTCTCTCTCTCTCTCTCTCTCTCTCTCTCTCTCTCTCTCTCTCTTTCTCTCTCTCTGTCTTTGCTCGAAGCTCCGTTTCCAAAACTGTTTTGGAGGATTGCTACTTGGTATGTGACTCCTCGATTGCTCCAATTAGTTTTTTCTTTAGTGGTTTGTATTTTTGAATAATTAGCTACTCTTGGTGCTGTTGTAGATGAGCTTGCATGTTGAATTCTTAGAGTTCTAAGTAGTTTGAATGCTCAATATAGCCTATATGCCTCCTTATGAGTAGTTGCAATCGTTCTTGTTATGTTTTGTTGACAAAATTTTGTGACCCAAAAATTTAAGAATTTGTACGCAAATAAAATGTACTTGTTTGGAAGGAGTTCTACGAGGAGGAGGTCCTCGGAGGCATCGTCTAGCAGTGGCTCAAATCGTCGGTCTTATGTTGAACCATGTGCAAGTTCAATACGGGATGCCACTATCAAATCGTGCTTATTGTCGTGCGACGATTTCATGGTGAGTGCAGGTATTAAAGAAAAATTTGAGCAATATGTTCACAACGCTGAGCTCGGTCCCTACATTGAAGATAAGTGCATCCGGCATCTCAATCTCATAGAAATGTTCACTAAAGAATTTAAATTCCATCCTCGTGAGTCTAGAATTTAGTTTATACTTTATGACCGTCCAATTACCATGCCTCTAGACGTGTTTAATGGTGTGTGTAAAATTCCATTTTAGGGTTCGCTGGACGAGCCACCAAGATGTGAGTATGAGTTATTCTTGATCAATCTTTGTTACGGCGAGGACAGAGGAGTGACACAAGGTAGAATAAAAACTATTCATTTCCCATCAATTCAATACTTTGCACTGTTTAATGGCAAGCATCGTAGGCAAACATGACTGTAGTACACTATGTGCTCCTGACTTGAGCCTCATACACACTATTCTCACCGGTATTAAATGTTACAACCTTGGAGCAATTGTTGCACGCAGATTGCAACACAACACTAGTAGTGGATATTTTTATGGTGGGATTTATGATTCATGTTTAGCAAAGGAGCTGGGTGTATCACCTTGGCCTAATGACCCTATCCTACCTACTCAGTACTTAGACTTTGACGCCATGAAGCTCCATAAGTTTCTTAAGGGCAAAATCAATGATTATACTTATAACTTGCGGTTCAATAAAGAATCCATCGTGCATACCTTTTTGCCTGCGCCTGCTCTCTTTGATTTTTGCAGCAAAGGAAGATATTATGTCTTTTAGAGCTAGGCCCGCGCGCACAACGCAGAGGTCGTGGCTGCTCGGTAGGCTGAGGAGGATGCACCAAAAGCCTATG